>NW_028139954.1:0-38935 GCF_965202585.1 Thalia democratica | reverse complement strand
AAAGCAACTTTGAAGCTACAACCAATCAAAGTTAGAGTGTTCAATAGATTTTTTCTAAAGTGCAAGTTCAAAAGGCAAGTACAGAAGATTTCACTAAAAATCAATCTTAACCATCCTTCTCTTTTTGAGCTATTGTTACTAAAATGTTTCATAGTAAAAATAATAATTTTTGAACAACTTGTAGTAAACAATTTTAATTATCAATTATAATAAAAAAAACTGATTGTATTTAGATTTATGTTCATAGTTTTTTTTACAGTTTTATCAGAATTTCTTCCAGGTTGTAGAAAGTATGATTTAAAAAATATCTCAACTTCAAGATATTTTGCAATTTTACTCCTAATGAAGACACTAATATTATTCACTAATGAAATTGGGCATAGGGGGGTCCACCTTGATTTTTACAAGTTGATCTTATTTTAGAGTTTTATCTGCACCATCAGACACTTTCAACCGCTTGAAAAAATTCAAAGTATTTTTTAAAAGATGAGCGATCAAAGTCGGTGACTTCAATAGGTTCCTAATGGAAGGCGCAAACTAAAAATGCAAAAGAAGAAGATTTCACTAAAAATATATCTCCTCCTTTATTTTTTAAGCAATCTTCTTCAAATTTTAACAAAAAGCGTATTACTAAAATTTAAAGAAACTGGCAGCAGATTCTTTTTAGTTTTTATAAATAAACTTTTATTTAAAAAAACTACTTATTTTATTTTTTTTTATCTAAAAATTATATGTTTAAATATTTTTAAAAGTCCAAGAGTAAAATTCTTCTAAATTACAAAAAAAATTTTCTAAAATTTTGAGGTCTCTAGCCCAAAAAATTAAGGAAAAGATAGGTTTTTAATAATTTTTTAAATTTCTGAGAAAACTGACCTCAAAAAATTTGCAGTCCATACATTTGTATCGGAAACTTTTTATAAAGATTACAATATCTCAAAGGTTAAATAAGCTTATTTAATTCTACAAAAATTGGCTTGTAGTTTGTACTTTAAGCTTTCATTTAAGATACAATGTTATTTTTAGTAAAAAAAATGTCGGACCCCCCTATGCCCTATATTAAGAATGATACGAAGTGTTTTGACACATTTTTTTAAATTCTTTTTTTTTTATAAATATACTATCTAGAAGTTGTTGTAATAATAAAAAAACTCTGAAATTTTAAGTAAATTGCTCTAAAATAAAGGAATAAAATATTTTTAGGGATCTTTTCTTGAATTCTAAGAAAATCGGCCTTGAAAATAATATAAATTAAATCCTAATATATACAGGTTGCCACTCTTTGAGTCATAAAATCATTCCTGAGTAACCTTAAACTTTCCAGAGATTCACAGAGTTTTTTTCAGATCGTTAAAAACTTTTAATAAACTATTAAAATTTTTCCTGCAGTTTTTTAAAATCTCAAAACTTCCCATAAATTTTTAGAAAACATCAAAACTGTTTTGAGTTTCCCAGAGCTTAAAAAAATTAAAAATTTCCAGAGTTTCCCTGAGATATTCTATAATTTGAAAATTCCCTTAGCTCATTAGTGTGTGTCAACCCTGTATAAATTTTATTACTAAAAGCCAATGAGTTTGGTAATTACCTAGGATGATGTTGCACCAACATCATAATGAAATTATATTTTATTTGATGTCTTATAAAATATAAGTTTTATAAGTACATAAAGGAATTATATATCATAAACTAATATAACTTAAAAATTTAATCGCTTTTATTAAACAAAATAAAGCGATGATATCATTTAAATAGTTTATATTGATTATGATATTGTAAGCCAAAATCAATTGAATACTTTAGTTTATCATAAATAAATTTTATTCTCACTATGTATTTAAAGCATATTTAAAACAAAGTATATTTTTAAATTAAACATATTTGGCATAAAACATTGATTTTTAGCCTAAAATAATGGTTAAAAAGACAATAATAATGGTCTTTTTTCCACTGGACAAAATCCGACTTGACAAAATTTTCAGCTAGATATTGGGCAAAAGACCAAAGAAGTTCAAAGAATGTGATCAGTTTTCCTCGAATTTACCCTATATTGAATAAATATTTTTTTAAAGCAGGGCTAAAAAGTGAAATATAGAATGCAGTAGCAAAGAATAATAACCATAATATTGTAAACCACATGAAAGGAAGTAAATAAGCTTGAGAAAAACAAATATTGCAATATAAAACATAACTATCGTAATTAGTTTAATGAACTCTGTAGATTCTTTTGTTAGTTTTATATAACTTAATAGTATAAATAATCATTAAAATGTTATTTAATGAGTTACAGCAAATGTTTTTGAAGTTACTTATGTCTTTTTTTAGTACAAATCATAATGTTATTTATATTTCTATTTTTAAAACGTAATGTTTTAAAGTAAAAATATACTTTTTTAGTATGTTATAAAAAGTAAATAAATTAAACACGTCTTTACAAGTCTTTAATAGTGATAATAATCTTACAAGTGTAGTGTAAAAATAATTAAAAAAAGAAAGTATCAAAACTCAAAAGTAAATGATAAAAAATAACGACTTGGAAATAAAAAAACATCAATAACATAAGTTACGTAAAATAAGGTGGATTTATTATACAATGTACAGTAGATTGCAAATTAATTAATAAGAGTACCAGAAAACATGATAATTTTATTTTTAATAAATAAACAAACATAAAATTTTAAAAAATATAATTTTGTCAATCAAGTCAAGTTTTAAAGTTTACGATAGTTAAAAAAAATCCTAGTTTACATGAGAGTTAAAATATTTATCTATAGGTAATTAAAAAAAAAAAACAGATATTACCAAGTTTATAAACTTTTTAAACCTAGTCTAAGCTTACTTTTACTTAAAATCTAAATGTTCAAAGTCTGTTTATAATCTTATCAACACATCTAAATAAATATTTCATCATATACAGAGTATTTAAATACAAACATTGTTCCTATTAAGTAAAATAAATGTTTAGAAAGAAATTCTTTATGAAGTATTTAAAATATCTTAAATTCTAAGTATAACTAATTTAAATGAAAATTATTAAAAATAAATTTAACAGTTTTTTATAAAAAACCTTTAAATAAACAATTTTTTTAGTAAAAGAATACAAAAAAAACTTTGGATCGTCTTAAACATATGTTTGTAAAACTTTAATAAAATATTTGAAAATTCAAAGACGCAGTATAATATAAAATCTGGTAATAAGTAAACTTTTAGATAAAAAGCTTGTACAAACACTTAAAAAATATCTTCTGTTTATTAAAAAATATTTGAATAAGAATTGACTATTTGAAATATCTACTTGAATTGAATATTTAAAACTAAAGATATTTTCGAAGTGTTTGTGAAAGACTGTATACAGTGACTTTTTTGATTGCGCTAACCATCTTTTATTTTTGTATAAAATAAAAACAAGAAAAATTTTTTTTTTAAATCTGATGTAAAATTAAATAAGTCTTACTGTAAAATGCAAAGAGTAAATTTTGTTAGATCCATATAAAGTAGATATGAAGATTGTAAGGGACAAAGTTTTTTTAGCATTTTGTAAGTCTAAGTTAAAATATTAAGCTTATGTTTCGGTATAACAATTCACGTAAAAGGAAATACTATTTATACTTAGATTTCCTATTGGAAAAATCAACTGTAAGTTATCTTGTTTGTTTTAATTTTTTGGAATTAAAATAAATAATAACAAAAAAAGTACGTAATTAACAATATTATAAGATATTTATTAAATTTACAACTAGGAATAAGGAGCAATGCAAAAATTTGATTTAAGTTGTTCAACTTATTACATATATAAGCGCAAAAACTGAAATAAAACCTAGTAGATACAGAATAGGGGTTAAGGCGGCAAACTGTATTGTTTTAAGAAAACACTGTCAGCGGTTCGTATCCATTCATTAGCATAATTATTTAATATTTTTTTTTTTTTTTTTCGTCCATCAAGTTTAGCACTTAAAATTTATAAAAATATAAAATGTGCTGTTAAAATATATTCTATAAAATTAACTTCAAACTCATTTTTACTGTAATTCAAACTTATTTGAAATTTTTGAAAAATATAGGTCTATTCTTAAAGAAAAGTGTATTACATGTAACACCAGGGGTTGGGAATTTAACTTAAACAGCAGAAATTTTTACTTTATTTTCAAATTTTTCATTAGTTATTGAGATAAGATTTTTTTTTTTCGTTTTAAATGAAAAGTTATAATTTATCAGCATTTATGTGCTTAAACTATTTTAAATAGTGTTAATTTTACATTTATCAATTAAAGAATTTTGGTTTATCACTTAAAATATTAAAGGTATACGGGGGTGGGGAGGGGAAAATTATTTTTTGAAACTTAGTCTTATATTAGCACTCAATAGGTTCATTATGAGAGACCTTAACTAAAAGGGCAAAAATAGCCTATTTCACTAAAACTCTACCTACCTCTTCAACTTTCGAGCAATTGTTCTAAAAATTTTCCAGAGTAGTCTTAGATAAATTTTAAACAACTCTTTTAAACATATTTTAAAATTCATGTAAAAATATTATTTCATAAAAAATAAACAAAAGATTTTTTTATAATTAATTTTAGACTAAATTTTATTTATGTTTATTTAATTAAATCTGCTTTCAACATATTGTTTATGATATTGAAAAATACATTTCCTAAAAATATGAACTATATTGCTTGAAAAGTGAAGGAGAGTATAGACTTTTAGTAATTTTTTTTTAAGTTCGAGAATATAGTTCTTGAAAAGTTTTATTTTTTAAAAATAACTCTTAGACTCCTCTATGCCCTTAAACATTGTAAGTTGATAACATTGTAAGTAAAGTAAGTAAAACTCTATGAAAATGAGACTATTAAAATTTACAACATAAGCATATTTCTAAAAAAAAAGTATCAAAAAAGTAAAAGAAATTTTCTACACATATATATATCAAACATTGTACACACATAAAATATATGTAGAAGTCTACGTTATAAGTCGAAGTTTCTATCAGAAAAGTATTTAATTTTTTAATTTATCACTAATTTTATGAAGTAATTTAAATTGTTATATGATTCAAAAAAGAAAACAAAAATATAATAAATAAACTTGAAGTTTTTTTAAAAAGTATGTTTAGGAATTTAGACTCTACAACAGAATAAAAGGTAAAAGGTCCACTTTTTTATGTAATGATCTCAGTAATGAATAAGAATTACAAGAAGTTAACTTCGTATTAGGCAGACCTAGATTTTTTGATTGTATAATGTGAACTCAAAAGGACTTGAAAAAAGAACTTTGAAAACATTTAAATTTAAATATTAAAAAAAAAACTGTTTTACACATATAATATTTTGCTATTACCTTTATCTTTATTTTTATCTTTATGAATAAACAGATCTGTGGTAAAACATTATACTGGTTTTTATAACTTTGTTTTAGATATAAATCAAAGTTATAAAACTTGTCAGCAGCCTGAGTTACCTAGTGATCTAAGATCTGATCTGGATTTTTTTTCAAATTAAGATCCAGCTGGAACCGGATCCAGATAGATTTTTTTTTGTATGTTGAGATCTGACCGGATCCTAAAAATTTGATTTTTCATATAATTTTAATACACAAAAAAAATTATAATAATTCTTTTTTATAAATATTATCTTATAGTATATATTTTAAACTTTTAACGAAAAGTCAATGTTATATTTTATAATAAAAATCAGACTCCCTAAGGCCTTAAAAAAGTATAATAAATTGGTTAGTAATAAATAGTTTGGTCATAAGTTTCTTAATTTTTTTTTCAAACTGTTAAAATAGGATTTTTTCAACTTAGGCATGAATTACTTCCTGAAAATATGAAATCAAAAAAAATTAAGAGGAAGACAGAATTTTAGTATTTTTTTTTAATTTAGAGGAAATCACCAATGAAAAATTATTCTTCTATATTTTCTATGAAACTTTTCATACAAAAGTTAATTAGCAATTTTCTGTTTTGTGAAAATTATGTTATGGTAATTAATTATCTCATGGTATATAATTTTAGCTTTCATAAACATATTTAAATCTAATAAAAAAATTATTAAATGGGTTCAAAAAGCATAAGAGTGGTTCCGGTTTCATAATAAAAAACTTAGTACTCACCTTGGACTCAAAATGTTTTAAGTTTTTTATTTCTCTAAAAATTGTTTCTAAAAAAATCAGTAGAGAAATCACATTAGCTCTGCTAATATAAGCAGGGCTAATTGAAATTACCTAACTGAAATTTTCATTATACTTAAGTTCTTCAATCTTAGTTTGGTTTTTCCTAATAAAAAATATAGTTTTGTAGTCATAACAGAAACAATGTGGCCAATGGGTTTTAAAAAGGTTTTATAAGTTAAATATTTATTGTGCATTATTAAAAAAGTTTTTTTATTTATATTCTGTAAATTTATAGTTTTATGTAAATTACGAAGGGAGAGAGTATATAAAAAAAAAGTTCTGAATTTTTAAAATTAACTAAAAATCAATTATTATTACTTTTAAGTTAGCTCAAAGTACAAAGTATTAATTACATGTAAATGGTGTGCAGCTAGATGACCGAAAGGTCTCCACACCAATCCATTGACCTTAGTTATGAACGTACACATTTTTCTTTTTTTGAACAAACACAAAAATTAAAACTTTGAAAGAATAGAGTACATATAAAACTTTTTAGTTTAGTACTATCAATAATTAAAGTTATTTCCAATAAAAAAAATCTTTCGGTATATACTATTTATTTATTTAGTAAGTTTCGATTTTCTCTTTATACATTTATACCGTTTCATAAAATAAACTGAACTTCGCAAAGAATTTTTAATACTTTAAATGGAGTTAATCACAAAGAAAATATGTACAAATTTTGCTTTTAAAATTTATGAAAACAGCTGGTTTAAAAAATCTATAAGCTTTTTTTAGTTAATAGCACGAGTGCAGGACATTTCAGACAAATCAAACTCCAACAATTAAAATTATTTAAAAAATGTTTGTCTATATAATACACACAAACTCATTTTTTTATTTTGCAAAAGTATAAATACGTTATGAGATATGGCTTAAACTAGTTTTAGTTATATATTTATATGGAAATTTTTAGCAGCCTTTTAAAATACCTTTTTATAGTATAGATATTTTCTTATTTTTTGTTTATCATAATCACTTATTTATTTTTCTTTGTATTACTTATTGATTTGTTAGTCTTTGGAAATGATATAACAAAATTATTGTAAAGAGTACAACATTGCTTCCACTGTCTTAAAAATGAACAAATAACACGCTTTCAATTCACGTTAGTACTTTCGTTTATTAAAACATTATCAAGCGATAAACGGCTGAAAATATAAAATACAATTAATAGTAACTAATTTATAAGAAAACAAAATTAAATAAAAGTTAAAACTTAAATTTTTAGGCTATATAAATTTATAAATATTTTACATTATCAAACAATTAATTTCATACAAACTTTTTTTAAATAACTAAGATTCTACTAACTAACAACTCATAAATGCATACAAGTAAACAAGCCAAAATACAATGTACAAAAATGCTCTTTTCTTAAACATCCTATAATAACAAGTTCTAAATTATTTAATCTTCATAAACTGTTTTATTTACGTTAATTTTTGCATTTAAACTTTTTATCCATAAACTTTTTTTGTAGTCCATGTTTTTATATTCTGGTCGTTCTAAAAACATTATCTTGTAGGCATTATCCAATCCCATATTCTCAATATCACTATGATGATTCTCAAAGTAGTGTTTAAATAATGCAGATTCGTCTCCTTTCCAAACAAAGTTAAAATTTCTTAGGAACTTTTTCCATTTGTTTCTGTTTGCATTCCATCTTACGTTAAAACCGTTTTTAGTCTGTCATACATAAATCTCCTTGCATTTTGTACACTGAGCAGAATATATCCCGTAACTTTTACAGTTTAATTTTGATTTTATGTTTATTGTTCTGTTTTCAACTGTTTTTATGTAGTTATTCTCATCAATCATGTTTTTATAATTACTGTATTTTCCGCATAACGCACAATCTTTGCATTTTTTGCTCTTATTATTAGGTACTTTGCTTCTCTTTTTAGCTATACAACTAAATGTATTCAGAATTTGACCTATACTACTTGGTTTTGTGAAGGATGTTTTTGCAAGTGGGAATAGTTTCTTTACATCTTTCGTGATTCTTCACAAATTTTTAAATTGAGATGACTAGTATATATTCTTAGACTTTTGTTTTTTTAGTAGTTTATTTGAATTCTCACAGGAGTTAAGTTCACAAATTTTTTAAACTAGCTTTTGACTAACTTGGGATTAAAATTGGATCTTATGCATTTCTTTTCTAGTTTCAGTAAACTTTCCATTAAATCTTTTTCATATTCATTTGATCTTTTGAAGCGTTTAATTTCTCCGGTGATGATTCCTTTGAAGACATTTTGTGGATGGTATGATCCACCATTTAAAAATGTTGCGTTTTTTGCAGTCTCCTTTATAAAGCCTTTTGTCTTGAAAGATTTGATTTCACTTTCATTATGAAGAACATGTTCTACATCTAAGAACGGAACTGTTGTATTTTCTTCAGACATTACACTTGATGTTATTTTAAGATTATGTTTTCGAAGTGTGTCATTTAAACTTTTGATTATCTCATTGGCAATTTCTTTGAATCAAAATTCTGATATAAATACAATGTCATCAATGAATCTTTTAACTAGAAATGCTTTATTTGTATTCTTTACTTTTAACATGATAAAGTGTAATGTGATATTAGCAATTGCAACTAAATTGTTGTCCCCGGTAATTATACCTTTCTTTTGTTTGAAGTAGCATTCTCTGAATTGTATGAAGTTATTGTGTATCGCCATCTCACATAGTTTGATAATACATTTGATCATATTATTATTGTAATTAGTGCACAGTGTTAGGGCTTCTTCTAAGGCATTTTCAATAAGGCTTACTTCTAGTGATGGATACAAATTAATAACGTCAACAGTATTCACTTCAGTTTGTATCTTTATTTGATAATTTCCAGGTTTTTAAATCTTCTAAGTAGCTCTTAGAATCTTTGGAAATGTATGAAGAACTTGAATTGTCGAAATTTAATTGTTTTATGTTATTTTTGAAGTACAACAAGTTCAAATTTAATTATTTTTCATACATGCATGACAGAATTTGAAAACTTTAAACGAGAAAAAATTTCTGAATAGACACGCGTTGTACGAAACAAAATCTAAATGACTATTTAGGCGCTTTTTGAGTTATACTGAGTCAAACAAAATAGTAAAATAAACAAACTCGAGCGTGAGTATTATGTGACGACAATAAGTGATTTTTTATTTCTATTTAATTAGAATTAATAAGTGAGTGTTTAACTCGTCAGGACAAATTTTACAAAACGTTATACGAACTAATGCTCGTTAGTTAAATACCTTTATATAAAGTAAACATAATATTATAATAAATATTGAAAAACTAAGGCTTGTCTTTTATGTAAACTTAAATAAACTCGTTAATATAAATTGTTTAACTGTAACGTGTTAATTTAATAGTATCAATTTACCGACTTAAAAATGTAAACTTTTTTTTTTCTTAATAAAACTGTTATAAAATTTTTCGATTTAAATATTCTTAATCCAAATTTTTATTTCATTACAGAGCTTACTATATAAAACAAGCCTTATAAAACACTGTTAATAAGTTCGTTGTTTTTTCTATTAATATCTTACTAATAGCTTAATAGATAAAAAGTTTTGTTTTAAGTTAGACTCATTTGAAAATATACGCTTCACCTTTTAAGCAATCTTTAGTTGTAAAACTTTGAAAGGATAAAAAAAGGTAACTAATTAAACGTTATTCTTAATTATTACGGTTTAGTTTATACTTTATAAAAGTTTGTCTTAATTAATAACACTTTTATCTTCGTTTTGTAGACTAAAAATTTATAAAACATAAACATTCGTTTTTTTTTATACGACTACACAAATAACAAAAAGTAAAAAAAATATATATTTGAAGTTCTTGTTAATTTTGTGTTGAAGAACTTTTAACAAGTTAATTTACTAAATGTTAATCGTTTCATCCTAGTAAACACTAATTTTCGCATATTTCTAAGAATATTCTTTAGTTTAATTACAGTTATTTAAAATCTAAACAAATAAAACTAGTATACTAATCCATTTATTTATATTACTTGTGTTTCCAGGACCTTAACAAAGATGAAATTCAACTTTTTCTGCTTTTATCTATTCTGTATTTAACTGTTTTTTTTTTTTGTTTACGTAAACTAAACTGTTTTGTTACTCATATACTCGTATTAGAATTTTATGTTTGATTTAAAACAGTTTTTAAAGAACCTTTGATGCATAAGACGTTTCTAAACGATTCAAAAACTTTAAATGAGCAAAAATTCACGTGGTATTATGCGACCTGATCTCGTTCTCGTTACATCTCATCTTCCGTCTGCAAAAATAAAAAAAAAACGAATTGAAAAAAAATGTTTTTATCTATCAATAGAAATAACTTTAAAAAAACACCTTCGAAAAAGTTTTTCAGTTTACTAGATAAGCCAATTTAGCGTTTTTTTTCTTATTTTTGTACTATTTTTCTATTACTTTTACTACCTAAAAACCGTGTATTGTTTTTGTTGACAAAAGTTATTACAAGTTTCGTTTGTTTGTTCAAAATTATATTAACTACAAGAATAAGTTATTCTGTTTGTGTTAAGTTTCGAAAAAAATGCTAATAATCATTTAAACAAGAATTAACTGTTTAGAATATTGTTTAAGTGCAGAAAGTTGTGCTGTGATTTGCATTAAATCACAATAAATTACAAGCTCAAACAGTAGCACAAAACAAAAGAATCAAAAATAAATGTTTTGTTTACTAAGTTCACCGCTTCATGAAAATAATGCATTGAGATTGGTTTCATAGAGTTTTAAACAAGTCGCATGTTAATCAAACTTTTCAAAATACTAACAACAACATTTTTCAATCTTGCAAAACTTTTGTATATGCAACAAAGCAGTTAACAGATGTAATCTAGTTTTTCTTAAAATGATTAAAAACTCTTAATTAAAGAAAATCTAAATATAGCCATCAGAAAACCTTCATGGTAAAGTTTTGATGTAAAAGTATTCTGTTGAATTGTTGTGCGCTATTCAGGTAATGTTGATTTAAAGTTTGATTTGAAATTGTTGATCACAACATTCTTCAAACTTTTGTTTCTTTTACTTAAAAGTTCTTTTAGCTTAACTTCTTGAAAAGGTTTTGAAAGCACGAAATTTATCTTTAATTTTGACGTTAAGACATAAATATACCAAAAACGATAATAAATATTACCCGCCATATTTACACTCTCAATCGTACAAGCTTTTCTTATAAACATTGAAACTAGAAATAAACTAGTTTCAATGTATTTTTGACGGCTAATTTTTGACATGTTTGGTAATACCTTTTACTATAAATACTATTCTACTTATCGAAACCAAAAAATCAAATGAAAAGTTTTATTAATAACTTTGTAATTTAACTTATCATTGTCCATTTTATTGCAACAAAACTATTATGAGATTTATTTAAAATAAGTTGATTGAGCATAAATTGAGTACAAACAATGTTAATCAAATAGCTAATTAATAAAAGCTTTTGTGACGTAACAATATGTATAATATCAAAAATGCCCGAAGCAGGTAATAAGTTTTTAAAAATAGTATGATTTGAATATTAATAGTAAAAGATATCTTGTTTAGAATGCAACCACAAATAGGTTAATAAAGACTCAAATTTTTATAAGATCCTAACAAGTTGTTCAATGTTATGAGCTGTTATAAACTTACGTTAACTTTTACAGCGTTATTACGTCACAAAGACCGGAATGTTAAACTTCTAAACATAATTTCAAGGTTATCTAAAAGATTTCTATTTTTTAAAATACTATAAGCATCAAATGCTTTTTTTTATCCGACAAAAAAGTGGCAGTCTGTCTGCTATCAGTGTAAAGTAGTGATAATATTTGCAGGTAACTTTGATAAACTTTAATTAATAAGTTTTTTATTAAGTAAATGTAACTTCTGAGTTGAAATAGGTAATCAGCAGAATAAGTACAAATCTATAATCAAAGAATATTGTTTATATTTGTGTTTATATTTTATGTGTTTAAACAAACCTTACCGTTTTGGTTAGAAGTTGGATCGCATGAAGTAGAAAATAATAAGGCAGTTTTCCCACCATAGTTCTTTTTAGCATATCTGATTAATTTTGCATAAGTTTGTATCAGAAGTAATAAACTTATTTTAGACAAATACGAAAAGAAAACTAACCAAAGTAATTTAAAACTGTTGTCTTAAACATATTTTTTAAGTTTTCAGCTTTCAACTTTATAATGTTTATATAGTTTGTATACTTTAACAAAATAAACAAACCAGAGTTTACTGTTTTGATTTGTAGTTGATTTTCATTCTTCTATTCGGTGAACTTCTAATACTTCTGTTCTTTTTTTTTATTTAAAATTTCATCAAGTGTTATGTTTTTGCGACAAAAAAGTGGTAGTCCGTCTGCTATCAATGTGAAGTAGCGATAAAAATTAAGCTAACTTTGATAAATTTTATGTTTATAAGTTAATTTTGTTTTTTAAAAATAACACGTAACTTCTAAGCGTAATCATGAAAATGGGTACAACAGACTTGTCATAAGTTGTTTTTAACTTAATTAAAGCTGTTTGAACGAGAGCGTTGCCAAGCAAGCGCTGTAGTAAAAAAAAAAGAAAAAAGAAGTTTAAAAAGTGAGAGAATAAGCTTAAGAAGAAGGTAGCAATGTTGTTTTATGTATTTTTCAACTATATTTTTCCTTATTCTCAATAGTTTTTAAAACGTTTAAATAACTTTTCGTATATTGAATATTTTTCTTTTGTTATATATGATTGCTGTTATAAGAACAAAAATTGATTAATTTAAATAATAAAACGTACTGAAAAATAATACAAAATATGTGAAAGAAATATTTCTATGAAATAGAAAAATGTAACTTTTTATGGTAATTTAACATGTTATTTTTAAGATGCTTGGTTAAATTGAAAAATAACTAGTTCAATTATATACAGAATTTACTAACTTATAAAGCCTTATATTCTACTAAGCGCGATTGTTAAAATTGTAAACCAACCTTAATTTTTCTTATTATTATGTAAGATAAGTTTAGAAGGTTTAGAAGGAAATTCAATATTTCTACAAAACAGTTAATCTTATTATATGTTATGATATTTAGAAACTTCGATTTTTAGATTTGAAGCACAGACGAGGTAATTGACCGAAACTTAGTTTGTAAAATAAAGTCTTGAAAGAATAAATTCTGAACAGTTATTTTTTTTATCAAGAATAAATAAACATTGTGTCATTGTCATTTAAATTTTAGTCATAAACAAACTGTTAAACCAAATAAAAACTATTCTTTTACAAACTAACATATAAGGGATTAATGTTTAGAATTTAAAAATTATTATATCTATAAATTAATAAATATATTTTTTTCATCTTATTTATTTCAGCTTAATAATTAGTTACAAAGTACAAAATTTTTCCATTGAAAGAAAATCGAAATCCATCATATTTACACTTACAATTTTTTTTCTTATTATTGAAACAAAACAGTAAAAAAAATAAAAACCTCATTAGTAAAAACTGAAAATGTAAACGAAATTACTTAATGAATTTTACTTAAACAATTTTTCTGTGTAATGTTGATAAAAAAAAAAAGTAAAACGTTCTTATTAACTGAAAATATTTTCAATTTAAAGTATTAAATTTGAACTAAAAATAGTTAAAATGTATATTTTCATCTTAACAATTGTAGTTCAATAAACATTTACAAAGCACAAGACTTTCCAAAGTAAAGAAAACTGCAATTCATCATAATTAAATTTACAAAATAATTTATAATTTAAAATATTAAAAAAAACAATTGAAACACAATTTAAAAAATAACTTATTAGCAGAAACTAAAAATTTAAACGAAATTAATTAATGAGTTTTGCTTAAACAATTGTTGTGTATGATGTTGATAAAAAAAAAGTAAAACGTTTTTATAAACTGAAAATATTTTCAGTTTGAAGTATTAAATTTGAACTAAAAATAATTAAAATGTATATTTTCATCTTAATTATTGTAGTTTAATAAACATTTTACAAAGCACAAAAATTTCCTAATTAAAGAAAACTGTAATTCATCATAATCAAACATACAAATTAATTAATAATTTAAAACATTGAAACAAAAGGTGGCACTAAATTGCATGGTAAAACTACTAATACATAATAATGAAAAAGATTAAATACATTGGTTCGCACTAAAAACAGTTTTATTTGCGGGTAGAAAAAGCTTAAACTCTTCCATTGTAAATGTTTCTTGTACATTATAATCTCTATCCTTATAGAGGCTTGTCTTTCCAACCTCCTCTATCATGTTGTTGGTAAGTGGAAAGTTATGGCAACAAAACTCCATTGATTTGCAAGTTGATCTGACAATATTAATATTCAATTAAGGAATATTGCTTTTCAATATTAATAGCAGTTTTATTTTATTTTGTTTAAAAATAGAAAATACATTGGAAATTGTAGATTAAATGTGTAGAAACATATGTTTGAAATCTATATTCAATTTACGTATAAATCATTTATACAATTCTAGTATTATGAACGAAGTTCTTAAATTCTAAGTTAAAATAAAAAGTAATTAAAATTTCGTATTGTTGGATTTTAATTAAAATCTGCTGATCTAGCAGTTCACAAAAGTGACCAAGAAGCTTCTTCAAAAATGACTTAAAAGTTTCCTTTTTTGTATGTCTACTTTTTATTAACTACTATGGTACATAACGTCAAATATGATAAAATTAATATAACCATAAATTTGCTAACCTTATTATCATTAGAGCGTTGAGCAAAACATATCCCATGCAGTATTGCCTTTTGTTTTTAGTATAGTTCATAACCGAAAAGTCTCTCTCAATCCTGGCGTTGCTAAATGGGATTGTTTTCATTTTTAGAATCAATTCAGACAACTCTTTGTATTTTTTCAAGTTGTCTTTCCAAAATTTAACTGTTGTAAAACTTCCTGTTAAAATATAGCGTTTATTTTTGACATTTTATTTATAAAATAAAAAGTTTGAATTATATTTAATCATTATAAACAGTTTAAATACTAATATTTCATTCATAACAAATTTTAAGTATTAGGTCTACTTTAACTTACGGTTTAACAGAAATATATGTTGTTATAACTGTTTGAAAAATGTTAAGCAAACATTTAGAAATATATAATATTTATATGAAAAACAAAAATTCTAACTTAAATTTGTTTGGTGAACTACACGTATTTGATTATACTGTTGTATGATTTTATTTTTATCTGCCAAATTGTACATCAATTTGACATTTTTATTCTCTAGAATGCTTTCAATATTTGGCTTCAATCTACTCAAGGCCTGAAACAAAACATATTTTGTTTTGCAAAATAATGTTTTATATTTACTACATTCAACAAAACTTTAGTTAATTAAAACTACTAACTTGTTCAACAACTTCGTATGAGCCCATAAAATCCAAGTTTTGTGACATTCTACTATCGATTTCACTTAACAATTCTAAAACGTAACTTCTGTACAGTTGTACGGCCTAATTGATATAAGTAATATTAGTACTCTCAGTTTTAAAATACACATTAACATATATGGTTTTTTTTTTTTACACAACTTGTGGTATTTTTGTAATGTTACATATAGTAATAAGAAATATTTAAAATGTTAACATATACTAAATATTAATTAATTATTGTATGTTATACCTTTTCCTGCTTTTGAGTTGACAATTCTTTGAATAAGTTTTCAACACTAGGTTCAAAATTAGGTTTTTCCAACAGTATGTCTTAAAACGTTTTACGAAGTTAAAAAATAAAATTAACATTAAGTATTACAAACTAACTAACGGCAAGTTTAATATGTCACTTTATGAAAATCTGTATTAAACTTTTTTACAACTTTAGAAAATCAACGTTTTATCAACGATATAGGAAAAGTTTTAAATCTATATAGGTGTATTAAAATTTAAAGAAAAAAAACTAAACTATTCACATAATACTTAAACAATCAGAAAATACATAAAATATTCAATTTAACTTTTCTACAAAACATTTGTACACTGGAAGAATTTGTTTTATTTAAGTAATTGATACAACAGTTAAAATTTTCGTAATTAAATAGAACCTCAAGATTTTTTAAAGTTTTTAACTAAACTGTATATATTCCGTAAATTCATAAACTTTACAATTTTTTTTAAGTTAGATTAAAATGATAAACAAGAAACTAATATTGAACAATATGCATTTTTAAAACTTAACAATACAGTAATTATACTTACTTGTGCTTTGGTTGTATACAAGCTCATTTAAATATTTTTTTAGTTCTTTTATAACTGATCTTAAATGAAAAGGCAGAACATTATTTTTTGTAGAATAAGGTTTAGTTCATATACCTGTTTAGTAATAACTTAAATTTCATGTTTATCAATAAACCAGTGTATTACTAAACGGTTTTTCAATTTTTAATTTTTTTAATTAATCATTTGACATTATAAAAAAAAAGAATTTTTACAAATATTTAACAAAATTAAATTACACTTCAGTTAGTGTATCTTTAAACTAACTTTTTTTAAAACACATTCCATGAACACCATAACGAATTTCAAACAATCATTTGAAAGCAATGTTCTTATGCGTTCAGCATGTACATCATTTTTTCTTCTATCTTGCTAAGAAACAATACAATTTATTTGAACTACTGCTATTTAGAACTTCACAATTTTGAAAAAAAAAAAAAACTATAAGAAAAGTTATTAGGATTTGTAATAGATCAAACTTGAAAATTAAATCTTATGATCTTTGTAGTTAATGTTGTTATAAAAATAAATTAGTACGTTTATTTAAAAATCACAAAAAGTTAACCTTAAACTGTTTTATTTTAAATCTATTTTTTAGTTTTATTGATAAACTAAATACATACCAACACACACAAAAAGTAAAGTAATGTATTTGATTGTCTTACTTCGTTAAAGAACGCTAGTAGAACTTTCCATTTTTTTATTATTCTTTTAATGCATTCAAAATGACAAATCCATCTAGTCTTGCACAAGGCTTTGAATTTGAGAGGAATATCGTTCTCCATGTACAAGCTGAGTTGCTCAAAATCATTCCTCCGAATCTGAGAGAGTTTGAAGTACCCAAAAATTTTTGTTATCAGTTCATCAACCTATAGAAATTAAAAATTATCTATATTTAGTAGTTAAGAACAAATACATATCTTTTTTAAGCATCTGAAAGTTTTGTTCAAAACATATAGTAGGTTGACATGTAGAAAACACACTCAAATTAACAAATTTCAATTACTCTAATCAATAAAAACTGATTTAATAATACAGGAATTTTATTATTTTCCACTTCAATTACTAACTTCGTTAGGTATTGTTCTTCTTGTAGCACTTAAACATGCGTTTTGTAGTGCATGACTTGTGCACGAAATTGAGATGAGGTTTGGATTTTCCTTTCTTAAAATTTCTCCAAAGCCATTTTTCTTGCCTGTCATTGACGAGGCTCCATCAGTACCTAAAAGTAAAAGCTGATAAAAACATAAACAAATGAACAAAAGCCATAGTTAATTAAAGAAAGTTTAAAATTAAAAATTTTAATATTATAACAGTTTAAAGTAAATTTTAAAAATTTATTAACAAGCATTTAATTCAGTATTTTAAAAACATCAAAAGTTTTTTGTGGAAATATACATATATATTTTAATGGAAATAACTTGTAACGTTTCAGTTTAACTAAAAGAAAACTTGAGTAATTATTTGTTCTCATTCACTAAGTAACAAACATACAAAACACTCTACTAAGTTTAACTAAATCTAATTTTTCAACCTAATTAAAAAAACCTCATTAAGTAAACCTTTACTTTACAAATATACTAGGTTTGTAAAAATAACTGTTTAAAGTGTAAGATACATGTAGTTGTAATGAATAGACAAGTCAGCTATAAATTTAATTTTAAACAACTAAAATAAATTATATTCTTTTGTTAATTTTTTTTCAATTTAATTAAATTATCAACACTATAAAAATTATACAGTTGTTCTCTTCTAGCTAATATATATATACACTTTTAAATTTTATATCATTTATAAAATAAAATAATAAAATATAGTTTTCCAAGAACATAACACTTACAAACAGCAACAACGTTTTTCAATTCAATTCCGTACAAACTTAGCACTTTCTTAAAACCAAAAGCTATATTTAAGGCAGTTTTTGTTTTTATCTTTTCTAAATGAAGAAACGTTGAATTAATTTCTTCCTTTAGATTACTAATATATGATATGCTCACACCTGCAAACATACAACTGTGCAAACCACTTGTTCTACAGTTTTTTTCTGATATTTAATGTAAAACAAAAACCTAGTAAACATAAAAGTTAACATGAAACCAAATATGAATTTCTAAACTTCTTGAAGTGCTGTTTAAGCAAAATTCCTACAGCATTACTAAAAACAAATCTAAACTCAAACAAAGTAAAATGTGTATCTTCACATCTTACTTAAATATATCAACTATTTTTTTATAAAAAAATATATCTCTTACAACTTAGTATATTCTGGTTTTATTTACAACTGTGTATATACAAGCAAGCAAAACTGCTAGAAGTATACAAATAACTGTAAGTATAAAAAAATTAAAACAACATGTTTTATTCAACTTGATGTTGTGATTAAAATAATATGTTAAATCTATATATTAATCAAAAAAAAAAGCGAACTAAAAAATGTTCTAAACTGTTCAGCAACACAAAAAATAGAAAATGTAACTGTCTCCTACGAATTCTATCATAAACCTAAGATACTATATAATTGTTAATACTTTTGCCAAATATTTTACTGCAAATTGTTTATTTAAAGTTGACAATAAATAACATAGATATTATAGTGTTGCTTGACTAAACTTCACTTTTTTTACTGTTCAAATTAACAAATCATAAAAAAAATTAAGATGGTTAAAAATCAACTAACCCAGAAAACTGCACCCTGATTTGTCCGTACTTTCGTCGATGTAAAAACTACAATTATCTCCTATCATGTCAGTGATAATAAGTTTTCGGAATAAAGGTGCGAGAGTATTGGTTACAATTTTAGTACATTTTGTACGTTTTAATGTTGCTTTTTCATTTACACTGCCGATTTTTTTCATGACATCTACTAGGTGTGTGCCAGAGATAATATTGCCATGTACAGCTTGTTGCAAGGCAAGCCTAACTTCTGCTTCATGCTTTCCTACTTTAAAACTTTGATTAAAGTTAGTAGCCACACTATGTATTGTGTTTGATTGGTTTGGTAAGTTTTGATTAATTTTTGCACGTTCGTGTTTAAAAGATTTACTGTGCTTCATAAGTACACTTTTCTTGGCCATCATCTCAAATTTGCACCATTTGCAATAGGCCTTGGTACCATTTTGGCTTGGAGCAATCCAATCTACAAAAATTAATAACTTAACTTATATGTGTTTGTAGTCTAAAAAATTTTTTACAAAAATAATGTACTTCTTACTGACTTAAAACAAAGCATTTTATAATTTTTATAACAAATCAACCTAGATAAGTATTAAATAAGTTTACATACTATCCACTGATAATATCTGTAAAACATATTCTAACAAGTCTAATTGGAATTTTGAAATGTAGAAGGGTATAAATTTGAAATTTAGTCACCTTATGTTGGTAATAATGTATTAGTATTTTGATATAACAAACTTCTGCAAATAATTAACATAACAACATAAGTGTTAAACTTTCTTACTTTATTTTAAATATAGATAAACATTATGAAAAAAAAATTAATTACAAAAAGTTGATAGAAAAAAAAATTACCTTTCAACTCAAACACAGTTTCCCAAGATTTCAGATATTTTTTATAGACTTGCTTTTTTGGTTGATAATCATCAACAATTATTTCTACTAAAGGTACCTATAAAAGATTTAAGTATTGTTAGAATATGTTATATACAGAAAGTATAATGATTACAACTTTATTAAAAACAATAGAGTCTAAAACACAAAACAAATTTGTTTAATTCTTCCAAAGCTTGCTAGTAAATAAAATTTGATTTTTAAAAAGTCTAAGTTATATTATTTCAAGATGAAAATTGTTTATATCATATTTAATATTTAGTACTTTAACTCAGCCAAAAATTTAAAAAAAGTTATGTAATCTCTTAACTATAAAAAAATAGCAAATAATATACTAAGTATTTCATTTTATTTTTTCAAATCAGTACATAATAAATATTAACTCTAATTAAAACTATCAGAACATTCATTGAACTAATTTATAAAGCCATATGGAGTAGGGGGGTCAGACTTTTTTTTAAAATTTGATCTTTACTTGTACAGTTTAAATTTTGCAGAAAGTTGACCATAGTCAAACTTTTTTAGAAAATAAAAATAATTTTGAGATTTGATTGGTCAAATTCAAGTAAAATAGGTTGCTATAAAGTATAGTTTTCACTTAAACCTATATGTTCCTTTAACTTTTATGCATTCTTTACCTAGTCAAGACAAATATTATAGGAGTTTTATAAAAGATTTATTTGAAATGACTATCATAAAATTATATTTATTTAGATATTATTTAATTTATTAGAAGAAAAATTCATTTAAAATTGCTTTAAACATACAAGAATCACTTTTTAAAAAATTATGTAACAAGCTTTAAAAAATGAATGAAGACAGGTTTTCAGTGATATCATTATTTGACATTTTAGTTTCTATAAAATTAGAGATTATAAAATTAGTTTCTATAGTTCTCTTTGAGTTTAAGATTCAAAATCTCTACAACTATAATAGATCTATTTCAATAAACAAAAACTTTATCTAACATCAACAAAATATGTTTAACTCCCCTTCACCCCTTTATTTATGTATTTGCAAATTAATCCAACTACCATTTTTTTAGCTTTCTTAAACATGTGGTAATTTCAAAACTATATGAAAAAGTAGAACTTTATAAGATATTTAATAAACTACTTAAATCATATTATATTCATTAAAAATAGATTAAAACCCTATTCCTTCTTTTAAACATATATACAAAAATACCAAATACATAACTAAGTTAAACAAAAAGTAACAAAATATTTTAAAAATTATTTGGTGTTATAAGTATATTTAAAAACAATCATAAACTTAGAGTAAAAATAAAATAATAATTTAAAGAACTATAAGAATACTTTTGTTTTTAATAACAATCACATATAGTTAATTGTTTTAACTAAAAAGATTGCTCAATTTACTGAATTGTAAAGAGCAGTAAAAATTGTACAAAATAAATATGATTTCATGCGAATTACAACCAAATTTTCAAATTTTTAATTTGGACAGAAAGTAAAATTGAAAATTAAAAGACAAAACAAAAAAAAAATATTAATTTAATTTAAATTGCTCAAATAAAACCACCAATTCACATTAGACTTAAACTACACAACACCATTTATTTAAAGTATTTTCTAAAATTAAAGTGTTCTGTTCAATTCTTTAGTAAAGATTAATATACCATTTTTTATTTATCTACAAAAACCTCATAAATGAAAAACTTACATGGTTGTTTTGATCCATTATCTCCTTCTTATTTTATTAATTGTTTGATTTTGTATCCAAGCAAATGTCATTCATATATTTTTAAAAATAGGGTATTCCCCTACGAGAGATATTCATATACCATAAAAAACGAATCGTAGACGATTCGTTTGACAATTCTGGGGTACAAACCTTTTTTTGTTGCTTTATATTTTTGTTTTAATTTTACTTAAGTAAAAAAACTTTACTGTTTCACTTAGAAAGTGAATCTAGTCAAAAAGAAAGAATATAACACAATGACCGAAATATTAAACTTCTAAACATAATTTCGAGGTTATTGAAAATATTTTTTCTCCATCAAAATATTATAAATCATCAAATGTTTTGTTTTAACCGACAAAAAAGTGGTAGTCCGTCTGCTACAAATGTAAATAAGCGATAAAATGAAGCTAACTTTGATAAACTTTATGTTAATACATAATTATTAATTAAGTAAAACGTAACTTCTGAGTTAAAATAGGTAATGATCAAAAGAAGTGCAAATCTGTATTTAAAAAATATTGTTTATACATGTGTTTAAATTTTATTTAAGAAAAAAATACCTTACCTTTTTGTTTAGAAAGTGGGTTGCATGAAATAAAACATATCAAAAGAATATTCCGTTGATACTTCCCACCATATTTCTTATTCGCATAAGTTTTATAAAAGTTATAAACGTATTATACACAAGAAAAGAAAACTAACGAAAGTAAATTAAGACTGTTGTCTTTTAAAACATGTCTTTAAAGTTTTCAACTTTCAACTTTATAATGTTTATATAGTTTGTATACTTTAAAAAAAAACAAAGCAGAGTTTACTGTTTTGATTTGTAGTTGATTTTCATTCTTCTATTCGGTGAACTCGTTTTAAGTTTATGAATATTGTTACACTAAAAAAATAAAAATAATAAGTTTGTTCCTAAACTTTGCTCAAATAAATTAAAAGTATCGAGGATTAAACATTAATATTAAAATGCAAACATAGAAGTTATTTTGTTAGTTTTTAAATTACGTCTTTGTCTTTAACTCATTTGTTTTCCCAAAGTTAGTTAGTTTAATTTTCAATCACTCATTTTTCACTACTTTTTTACTTAAAAACTTATTTTTATGTTATTATATTTCTAACTAATAACCGTATATAGACTTGATAAAGTATCACTTGTGTTCAGAAATAAATTAAACAGTATTTGATTAATACTCAAATATTAGAATTATTTTATTATATAATTTTGCTCTGAGCTTTACTAATGTTATTTATTTTTCCCAGACAAGTGGGCAGCCTATAAAGCCCTTGCCTGTTTCTACGTCATAGTTTCATTTATCGTGTGGTGGAATTTTGACACCATCAAAGAGGAATGTTGGGAGTACGACAGGATCAAAAAACTTACTTTTATTAGTTTTATTGTGTGTCCAAAAGGAACTTAAACTTGTGTTTGTTGATGTTTAAAGAAACATTATTTAATTTATGTTTCTTTATTGTCTCTTAATGATTTATGATTCTAAAATTTTTATTAACAATTTTTTTTACTTTAACTCTCTTTTTTTAATGAGTTTCAAAAAAAAATTTTGCACAATTTGAACCGTTTACTTATTGTTTTTAATTAAGTAAATCCTGAAAAACTGAATATATAATTAGAAAAAGTTTTTTACTAATAAAAAATTTCTAATATAGTTTTTTATATAAGAAAATCAAAAGAAAACTAAAAGCTTTTGTATTAAATATCCATATAGTTATAAAAATAAGTAATTAGCTTAAATAATTTAAGGGTATATAAGCATTAACATTTTAAATCGGATGATTCTAAAATATTAGCACATTTTGTTTCTATGTTTGAGCATACACGTTTATAAATGCTTGTTTTTTAACTTACACTAAAAATAAACAAACTAAAAATTAGTAGTCAAGAAATTTTACCTGAAGTTAAAAGAATTATTAGCTTAGAATAATTACAAGCTATGATTAAGCTTTCGAAAGTATTATCTATACATCTTTTGCTTTCTCACTCAAACTATATTAGCTGAAATAAACTTAGGATACAAATAAAGTAGAAAGTATGTTATTGCATCAATCATATTCTTTTATTTAAGAAGTACTAAAGAATAATTATATTTACTAACATGTTATACCTGCACCGTACAGACTTTAATTATTTCGCTTAATTTTTTTTCCTTTAAATAGGAAATTTTTATCTTAACCATATTTCTAATATCAAACTTACAAAGTAGTTTAACGATTAAAAAAAAGTAGATTAAAAACTTTTTCAGCATCATATAAGTTAATTAAAAAATTAAGTTTATATTTGAGCACAAAAACTTTTTAAAAATTGACAAAAATTATAAGTTTTACAAACTTTTATTAACGAGAGCTAAAACAGTTTTAAAATGTATAAGCTTATATAAATAAATTTTGAATAAAAATATTTATATAATTTGTAAATGTTAAATAAAATGTAAGTTATTTTTTATCTTTGAAAACTATATGCAAAAGTATATATAATTGAATTCAAGCTATGCTTAAAAAACGATAAACAAAGATCTTTTTTTATGAGAGTCAATACAGTTTATTTATTCTAATCATTGTGTATTTCTAAACATTATTTCTGACATTAAAATACTCTTCACTTAATAAAGTTTATAAAGAATACGATGGAATAGAATATGTTTTAACTTTTGTTTTGTATAAAAACTACGAGCATAAAGTTAATTTTATAGGCAAATTTATTAATTTTTCAAAAAAAAAAACATAAAACTTTAAAGTCAATTATTTTCCTTATCTTAATTTTATTTTATTTTAGAGAACGCAACTTTGTCTTTAATTAAAAAAAATTGGTTTGGGGTTTGAATTATTTCATGGGGTCCCTCCAAAAATAAAGACTTTTT
The DNA here is from genome assembly GCF_965202585.1 of Thalia democratica. Taxonomy (NCBI): domain Eukaryota; kingdom Metazoa; phylum Chordata; class Thaliacea; order Salpida; family Salpidae; genus Thalia; species Thalia democratica. The sequence continues at coordinate 14,380 of NW_028139954.1, read as the reverse complement.
TTATATTTTGTTCATTAATATGATGATATAACCAAAAGTAGATATTATTTTTATTTATTTGTATTTTTCCCCTTAGTTTGCATGTTATTTAACCTCTTAAGTGTTTATTTTATTAATAATATTAATATCTTTTACAGTTTGGCCTCAATCAAGGACCGGATTTGCTAAAACTTAATTTCAAGATTTTTTGTGTCTACCTTCCTCCACAGTTTGCGAGATGTACACTGACTGTTCAAAATGTAATTAAAATGATTAAAATGGATTTTCCAAAATAGTGTTCTTTTTATGTTCTTGGTGATTTTAATATGGAAATATAGATTAAGGATTCCTAGCACAGATTTCAATAAACCCCATGAGTGTTTTCTTAACTTTTGTACAGACATTTTTTTAACCCAATAATTGAAATCCAACCCATAAGGATGGTAACATTCTCGATCTCATAATTTGCAATCATTTTGGTCTAGATAGAATCATATCACACTGAACTAATTTTCCATTAACAAACACTTGTGACCATAACTTACTTTCACTAAAAAATAAAATAGTACCTATTGCTAAAAAAGTCTCATATGACTATAAAAAAGCAGATTTTGAGAGCATCAATGATTTTCTGTCAAAAAGTAATTGGACCTTTTTATTTAAAAATTTAGAAAATCTCCAGCATTTCTACGATCAATTCATTAGCTTAATCCTAATCTCAATCAAACGTTTTGTTCCAATTTATTCTAAAAATAACAAATGTTAAAAATATCCATCTCATATTAAAAAGTTATTAAAAGAAAAAGCGAATCTATACAAAAAAAGTAAGACAAATAAATCACTTTTGATAAAATACAAAAACAAGTGTAAAGAATATCAATTAGCTGTTAAAAAATACAACTTTGAATATGAAAAACAAATTCTACAAAAACTCAAATTTAAAAAAGTTTTATTGCTACGTGAAATCTAAACTTAAGTTAAATAATTCCATACATCTTTTATATGATAATGATAAAAACAAAACAGTAACCTCAGATTTTGAAATAGCCACACTTTTTAACATAAATTTTCAAAAAGTTTTTAAAAAAGACGAGAGTTACCAGCCTTTTAAGCTACCCCAAAAGAATTGTAGTAAAATGAAAAATTTTTTCATAGCCTATAAAGACATTATAAGTTCAATTAACCACTTAAAAAAATAAAATCAAAACGCCTGGAAATATTCCAATCTTTTATATCAAGCATGTTATCCAGTCAATAATTTTTCCACTACTATCATTAATATTTAATTGCTCTCTAGAACTATCTGATGTTCCTAAACAATGGAAAACATCTTTTATTATTCCTGGACAAGAAAGGTAATATACACGATGCGTTAAATTACAGACCAATATCTCTAACAAGTGGCTTTTCAAGAATTTATGAACATATTGTATCTGTAAAAATTCTCAATCACCTCTTTGATAACAAATTATTAACTAACAAACAGTTTAAATTTGTCCCAAACCGCTCATCAACCATTCAACTGTTAACATGCTTACATTCTTGGTTAGTTCCTTATCTAAAAAATGAATTTACTAAAGTAGTTTATACGGATATTCACAAAACATTTGATTCAGTATCACACAAAAGATTATTAAAAATTTTAAATCAGTATGGGCTACATAAAAGCTTGATTAATTTGTTTGATAACTTTTTAAATAATAGATCACAAAGAGAACTCATCAATAATACGCTTTCTGACTCTTTAACAATCTACAGTGGAGTACCACAAGGTTGTGTAGTTGGTCCCCTTCTCTTTTTAATTTATATTAATGATATTTGTTAAAACATTGATATTAAAAGTGAGTTAAGCTTATTTGCAGATGATGCCAAAATCTTTAGTCAGTCAAATACTTCATTACAACTATCTTTAGATAATATTTACTTAAGGTTTAAAACAAGAAAACTAAACTTAAATCCTAGCAAATGTAAAATTCTAACCATTAACAAAAAAAAATCTTCTCCAACTGACTTCTTAATCAATAACATCAAGTTACCAGAAATTAAAGTTTTTAAAGATTTGGGAATTTATATTTCCAAAGATTTAAAATGGAATGAACATATCAACTATTTATATAAGATTGCAAAAACTACATGTTATCAAATTTTAAAAAGTTTTAAAACTAGTTCTGCTTCAATTCTGACAAAACTATTTAAAACATACGTTCGCCCTAAACTTGAGTTTAGTACCTAAATTTGGTCACCCCATTTAAAAAAGGATATTAACAAAATTGAATCTGTGCAAAGGAGTTTAACCCGTCATATTTGTAGTCATTGCAACATATCTTACACATCATATAATGATAGAATGATTAAATTTGGCTTAAAGTCACTGGAATATAGAAGATGGTAATTTGATTTATTAACTCTTTACAAAATTATTAATGGCAAATATAAAAGTTTTTTTAATCAGTTTTTTAATTTTTCCCAAAATAAATATCAACTAAGAGGAAATAATTTGAAAATAAAATGTAAACATGATTTTAAAAACAGTCAGTGGCAAGGCGCATTTTTTCACAGAGCAAAAGCTATGTGGAACAGACTACCTCAGAATAAAGTATCTTGTGAGAGGGTAGAACAATTTCGTTTAAAGCTTAAAAAGATTTGATTTAAATACAATAGATACTAGTAAAATTCTCTAATTTTTCACTTTAAACAAAAGAAAAAATATTCGTTTTCCTATGCCTCCCCCCTACAAACTTTTAGTTTACTTATTTATTTTGTAATTATGAATTTTGTTTTATAAGCATTGATTTAGACAAACTTCTTTATTGTGTGTACTAAGTAATATATAAGTTTGAATTTTTGAATTGATTTTTTAATTTAGTTCATTTGTATATCATATTGTGTTTAACTTCGTAATTTCATTTAAATTATGTTTATATATATATAGTTTATCTTAAAATTTTGAACATAAGTTTATTTTCTTTTTCTCTTTTTGTGTGTCCTATTTTAGTGGCTCAGGTTTTGATGCCTGAGTCCAACATTGCACAATAAACAATATAATAATAATAAAAAGTACTAAAGCGACAATATTGCAAAACTAGTTAAAAATAAGTAAAACTATCAAAGTGTTGTAATTCAAATTTTGTAGTTGAAGCCATAGTAATTGTAAATAATAATCAAAAGTTAAGATGTTTCTTAAGATAAAAAACTAAAGTTGTATAACTTTTCAAACTTTATTGTAAACTTCGATTTCATTGTACTGTTTATTTAAAGTAAGTATAACCACTAATAGCTAAAGAGAACTTGAGGAACAAACCATCAGTAAACAACACCTGAACATCTAATAAGTAAAACAGCCTACTATTATTATGTTACATTTATTTTATTTTTTGAAGCAACATTTAAAAATTTAGAAAAATATAATAATAAGTCATTCAATGGTTCTTTAACATTTTTGAGTTCAATAGTTTAAAATAGTTTCAAAAATCAAATTTACTTAAAAATAGTTATTTTTTAAGACTTAATTAGGTAACAAAAGCTTATATAATTGTTAGAGACTTGAACTAGATAAATAGAAAGGTTTTTTTTAAACTACTTTTTATATTTTAATTGGTGCAAAATTTTAAGTTTCCATCTTTAAATATAATAATAGTCAGTAGTATATGACAAGATTGAAAAGTTAAATGTCAGTATTCAATAAATTCAAGAAATTCGAGTACTCAAAAAGATCGAGTATAGGAAGTTGTTAAAAAAACATTCTAAAACTCAATATTAAGATTTTAATCATAGTTTGCTTTTAAATAAAAAACTTTAAGTATTTAAGAAGCTATAAAACATAAAAATTTGTAAGTTTAATGTATTTTTGTTAAATAATAAGATAACTAGTTGTTGCTAGAGCAACCAAAAGAAGCTAACGGGATAGGTAAACTTGGACCTTTTGACCAAACATCGTTTTCAATGTCATAGACCTCGACGGAATCACTCATTTGATTTTCGTTCAAAAAACCTCCGATGACGAAAATATTGTTACTAAGTACACTGTATCCGAAGAACGAGCGTGCTATGTTCATTTCAGCCACACAAGTGAACTGATTCGTCACGCTCGAGTAAATTTCAACTGAACATGTTTCTTTAATCATATCAATTATACCACCGATGACAATAAAATTTTTGTCGTGAACCACAGCCTTGTGACCGTGTCGTTTATGAAGAAGCCTGGCGTCAGCTGTTTTCCATTTGTTCTCACCTAAATCGTACGTCTCAACCGTGTCCAGTACATTCATGTTCGAATCACCACCGATTGCCCACACTTTATCTTGGAATTATATCAACGCGAACCCCATTCTACTTGTGTTCATGCTGTTAACTTCGCTCCATTCGCCACTTTCCGCGCTGTAAACCTCACACTTAGCGGAACTTTCTATCTTCTTATGAGCTCCTCCGGCCAAAAAAATGCACCCAGCAAATGAGCACATTCCAAAAAATTTTCTTCCGTTACGCATTGGCGGAACTATCAACTCCTGACCAACTGGTATAACCTCATTATTGGATAATATGCTGTCATTTCTAATACCTCCTAATAAATAAATTTTACCTCCAATAGTAGTAGAATGATGACTGAACCTTGAAGAACTTAGTTTTGAGTGTAAGTTATAAGTGTTTGTTTTGAAATCAAATATGTAAACAGCATTACTGATTATGTAAGGTTTTGATCCGCTTTGTGATTTTGTTGTCATTCCACCAGTTATTACTATACTGTTTCTATCATCAATACTTTGTATATTATGTACATCATCATTATTTTTTGTCTTTTTTTCTGTTTATTTTAAACTATGTTTTATCATGTAGTTCATATAATATCTCAAATAAAAAAAATTTAAAATTTTTATTAAATAATTTCTCTTCCTTGGTATCACTTTTTTTTTGAGTAAATGCTTTTTAGTATTTCTATATATATATAAAACATATACAAAATCTAGAACAGTAAGAATGATGTGATACTCAAACTTCTCGAATCGTCCTTAAGTATGTCAACTATTCATAATGATGTTTAGTCTTTATCTTAACTCGGTATATAAAATGTATTATACTTCAAAAACAAAAAAGAAAAGGGTTTTTTTTATTCATTGTATTGTTTGAAGTATTATCAAAGTCTTCTTTAGCAAAGAAGTTTAAATATAAACTAAATAAAAGAATATTAAGTTTATAATTAACTTGTTTGCTATAGAACAATTTGAAAGTACTTCAATCAATATAATGAGTATAAAATAATGAATTTGTTGATTTTTATGACATAGAAAAGTTTTTAAATATGGTAATAAAATTTATAAAAAGGTTTAAAAATCAAGACTAAACTATTTACTGTAAACGAACCATTAAGTTGGTTTTTCCTGTTCAGCTGGTCATTGTCTTCTTTTGTTAACTTTTTTTTTCTTTTGTCAATAGAGTGATCAACTTCAACAAATTTTTGTAAGTTTTTTATCGTATTCAGTTTAGCCAGGATTTTTCTATTGTTTATCTGCAACATTTTGTAGTTTTCTTTCAAACTTTTAGTTACCTTTTGAGCGGTTTTCAGTGAAGCTTTAAATGTTTTTAGGTCAACCTGAATTTTTTTGTTTTGATCTTTTATGAAATTGTTCTCCTTTTCAATCTTGATTATCCTTTCTACTATTAACTTAAATGTTTTATTTTCGCGATCGTTCATGTCATTGAGTTTTTCTTTTACTTCGTGTAAAAAACTCTTTTTGAAATGTTTATCTAGTAAACTTATCTTCAATTTGTCGTCAAAACTTTGCAGTTTGTTCTTCTTTTCATCAAAGTCGTTCTCGTTACTGCTATTGAAGTTTGTAAAAACTGTTTCGAAAAAATAAAGAAACATATTAATAATAAAAAGTTATTTTACTTACAAAATATCATTTAATTACTAAAACCCAAAATGTAATTAATAAAAAGTGGCTATTAGACTAATGCTATTAGTAACTAATAACTAGGTGCGATGTACTAAAAACATGCTAAGTAAGGTTTAAAATAAGTAATTTTTATACACATTTTCAAATCTATTAAACCTTTGTTTTTCAAAGATTCTTCACATCTGGAACAGTCATCATTACAAGAATAATAAGTTTCATCGCTAGAACAACTATCATTGCATGAATCATAAAAGTTTTCGCCAGAAAGATTATCATTACGATAATCTTTCTCAATCTGTTTTCCATACTTGACATTTAACATTTCGGATACGTTTTCATTGCCATTATCAAACTTTCTTATTTCAGATAAGTAGGTATTGTTCTCTGATGTGATTAGTTTGCTTTTTATTTTCAGGTCTTTAATATCTTTTTGGAAGCATTGTAGAAACACTTTAACACTTTTAAGGTTGTTTTGATAACTTGTATTAGTTTTTTTTAGACTTGTGTTTTCTTTGTCTAGTTTCTTAATCATATTTAGAAATATGACTCTTTTTTCTCTTCCGTTGTCTAAAATTTCTTCGATAAATTCTTTTGTATCTTTTGAACAGCAACTACAATTAAGTTCTTTATAGACATTTGGGAATATGGTCTTTACAACGTTTATATTTTCAGTATTACATATAGGACATCTTTTGTTAATCTGCGTTGCACTTTCTAAACAAGATTTATGGTAAACATGACCACATTGCGTAACAGAAACATCAGTGTTTACTGAAAACAAATTATCTAAACATATACTGCATTCAAAAACCATTTTTGTATGATTTAAAATATAATTTCTTTAAAATACTAATTCGTTTAAAATAAAGCGTTTCAATTTATTTTTAATCTAAAATACTAGAGGTTAGTTTAATTATTTAAAAATAATGTATTTACTTAACATATTTTCATATATTGGCTCAGCAGATTTCTACTCTAAATGCACTAATCAAAGATAAAAACAATATTAAACTATAAATATAACATATATTTTTCTATCAAATCAAGGTTTCCCATTTTTTTTTAATTACTCTTTTTATAGATTTCATAAAAAACTATCATTAAAAATGCATAAGATCTTTTTTTGATCTTCATTATCAACTCAAAATATCTATTGTAAGTGAGTGAATTTAAAGTTTTGACCTTGTGGCTATCCCTTCTACAGCATTTGTCTCCCTAAATTTCCTAAATTTTTTCTATGAAATCTAGTATAAGTTTAAATGTTACCTTTTAAAATGGCCATGACCAGTTTTTTATTGCTTTTGATCATCGACTTCAAAATGTCTAGTTTAATTCTCAATTTATGACTGCATAGACCCCCCTGTGGCCCCCCTTTATCCCCTTTGCTGCCCATGGCCTCCTAAATTTCTATGATGGCTCCGAAGGGGGCAACTTAGCCTATTTTGGGAAACCTTGTATTAAATTCTTAAAGTTGGTATAATTTCTAAAAACTGAATAGTGTTGAAAACAACTTCAAATTGTAAGGTTATAGTTTAGTGTGTACAACCACACTAAAAACCATAACTAAACTTGAAATTAACTTAGAACTAAATGATATCTAAAGACATTTAATGCTACTTGTGAAAGCTAAAAATGACTTTTGGTCGTTTTGGTTGTTTATATATCAACCAACTTATCATACACTTTAAAATAAAGGATGTAATACTTTAGAAAATACTGTTTATGTGTCAAAATTTTTACACAGTTAGAAGTTAAATTTAACAGGAATGTAATATTAACTATAACAATGTTTAATTGAATTAAGAATTATCTGCTTGGAATTTAAACAAAAAAAATCAATTATAAATAACAAACATTAATTAAAAAAGAACTTCACAATGAACAATATAATAAAAAGAAAATTCAGTTATCGAATTAATCTGTAAGGACTGACTAGAATATCACTGCAATCACACTGTGGCTGGTTTTTATAACTATATCTTAAAAATGTAAAAATTTTTCAGATCAACTTACTTTTTGGTTGACTGGTTTTATAATATTTGATGTTCAACTAACACATTACAGTTAAAACTGGTGTTCCATTAGACTTCCTTCTTCTTACCAATTTTAAAGAAAATCTCATTTTAACCTTACTCTTACTTTTTGCTAGAAGAGAATCACATTTTACTCTTCTTCATTGTTTTCGCTAGGACAATGTAGGAAAATAAGTATGTTTTATTAATAAACAACGGAACTTCCCCTAGTTCTTAAAAATTACAGTAAAGTCAAAGTAAAAACTATAAAATATAAAAATGTTTAATTAGTTTAAAAAAAAGTGTTTCCAGATGTTTTTGGAAAATTTTCTCCAGGTTTTCAAAATTTCTTCCAGGATTTTAAAGTTACACGTTTTCGGGTCTATTTTTAATTTAATGTAAAAAATATCTTAAAACTTCTTCAAATGTGTTAGTTAATAAAAAATATTGTTAATGATGACAAAATTTATTATCTATACAATACATTTTATGTGTAAATTAGGAATTTTACTACTTTACATGTAGTAATTTCTTAAATTTTAGGTTTTTTAGCCTAAATTGTCAAACTCTAGGTTTTTCCAGGTTTTTTGGAAACCTGTTAAAACTAAATAGAAATAAAAAAAATTTGTAGACAATTATAAGATAAAAAATTCAAAAGATGGTATTAAAGATCTCACATTTAAAAAAGCTAATAGCGCTCAGTTTTTTAAAAAGTATTTTTCAGAGTATAATTTGAAAAGTTTCAAGTTGCTAAACAAAAAAAAACAACATTGTATTGGAAACAACTTTTTCAACTAAAAATATCACTCAATAGTCTTGCCTATGCAAACCCCTATGATACAAGTTCATAAATATTTTCAGCATGTTACTGGTCTTTGCTTCTTATTTACTAATAAATAATGTCTATTTCTATAATGCTAATAAGATTCAAGATTCTAATATAAATTTAACATGACTTCTTAAGATTTAAAATTGGTCAACATTTTTTTGAATTATTTTTACTCTTATATTTTCAATGATCCTGAGAACTATTTGAACTTATATTTTGTTAGTTTTATTGTGAATTTGTGAACTTAATTTTGTCAGTCCTATAATAACTTTCTGGACTAAAATTTTTTACATACTGTTTTTAATTTGTGGATTTAGTTTCTCAGTTCTGTTGTGTCTTAGTGGAACTATTCTTTTTTTAATTCTTTATTGACTTTTTGGACTTAAAATATGTTAGTTTAACTTTGACTTTGTGGACTTAAAGCTTGTCAATTCTATAATGAAATTGTTGAGTTATTTTTTTTTCAGTTCTATTTTGACTTAGTGGACTTAAATTTTGTCAGTTCTATTTTGACTTTGTGGACTTTAAAATTTATTAGTTCTATGGTAACTATAACTTTCACTTGGACTATACCCTTGGTTATTCATAGTGTAATCTGTTTGTGGTATTTTTATCAATATAACCCCTTATTTCCTGATAATATGTTAACCCCCTATGTCTTTGTGGTTATGGTAAAACCTCAAGGGCTTTGAATAACTTAAAATAATAAATGTAAGTTTTGCTTCTTAAATTAAATGAATACTTTATTATGTAAACTTTATCTAAATATGATGTTAAATCAAATTAACTATTAATTTAAAAATGTCAAACATATAAGAGAATTTAAGATAAAAAAGTGATAAAAATTGTCTTAAATTTAAAAGGTAATTTATATAAACAAGTAAGATTTGTTTAGGTAAAATACTGTTCTGGTCTTAATTAATTATTTTCTTAAAAAGCTAGTGACTTTTTATTCCGATGATATAATGTAAGAATATAGTGCAGTGTATAATCACACTGATAACCATAACTGAATTTAAACTTAAGTTAGAACTAAATAATATTTAAAGTATTGTATACTGCTTATAAAGCCTAGGCATGATTTTTGGTGGTTATATTCTATATTGAAGAATATATCAAACACTAAAAAATAAAGGATATCATACTTTAGAAAATACTCTATATGTAGTAAAAACTTTTACACAAGAGATAAGTCTAACAGAAATATAACATAACAATCTAAAACCAGATTGAAAACTATCTACTTTGAAATGAAATTTAAAACTTAACTATAAATAACAAATTTACAATAAACAATACAATAACAAATAAGTTCAGTTCTAGAACTCCATCTGAAAGGTCTAGACTAGAACATCATTGAAGTCACTCTGTGGCTGGTTTATATAGCTATTTCTTAAGAAAAGGTAAACTTGTTTCAGAACAACTTTCTTTCTGGTTGACTGGTTTTATAATATTTGATGTTCAACTAAATAGAACAGCAGTGAAACTTATATTCCATTACAATGCTTTAGTTTTGACGGTCTTAATCAGTTAAATTATTTTAATTCAGAATGTTTAACTAAACATATTCATAAGTATACTCATAACTATATTTAGAAAGGGTTTCCAATACTATTTTTTATAATTGCCCACTTTGTAGAAATTAACTATATAATTTCCTGCCCTTATTAGTTATTGTCCTTTTTTTAGTTAATTGGTCATTTACTTTTTTCTCATACCTTAGTTTACAAAGGTAGCTAAAATCATGAAAATAAGTTTTAAAATCGCCTTTTATATAAAAGTTGTGAGTTTTTATTGTTAAAATACTTGAGATAAAACAGTAGCGATTCACCAGATCAATAAAACTATGATCCGGCCGGTTTCTAGATGCTTTTTTAAATAGGTTCTGAATCTTAATTTAAAAATAGGATCCGAACGGATCTAGATACTAAAGACTTTAGGTTGCTGTAGTATAAATAGAAAAGAAGCTTACCATGATATTGAAACAATTTATTATAACTAAGTTAAAAAAAAAGGTTAAACAGCATTTTTCACGTGTTGAAGACTAAATCAATTAGTTTTTGGGTATTTTTATTTAAACAAACTAAAATTAAAAACTAAATAAAATAAACTCAAGCTAAATACCTGAAATTTTGCAAGAAAGGTCACTTTTGCGCGGAAAGTCAGTTTTGAACAAGTTATATTTTGAAAAAGAGTAAAAAATTGTTAAAAAAAAAGAAACTTCTTAAAGAAATTAATAAAATAAATTATCTACAAAGAGAAAGGGTTGAGTGTAACAGTGATACAAAACAAAAAAATAAAAATTAATTAAAGAGTTTTAACCCGCACAAAATTCTCTTTGTTCAAAAGTGTTACTTCTTGTATTTTGACACCTACACACTTTTACAATAAACTTGTATTTGATTTTTGCATGATGTTGAAAATAAATATAGATTTTAGTAACAGCTTAAAGTAAAAAAACAAATACAAAATTAAGTAAAAAAATATTAGGTTTAGCTTGAAAATAAACTGACTTTTTCTTATACAAAACAAAATGCGTAACTTTTAATTTTGCGACTGTTTAAGATTTTTTAATAAGTGAAACTAAAAACAACATGAACTGTTTATAAGAAACATATAAAATATACTTAAACCGAATAATAATTAATATTTGTTATAAAATGTAGATCTAAAGTTATGCGGACATCTATTTTAATGTTGCCTTTTTTTTTTGTTTATCTTTTTACAAATATTTGACCTTTAAATGTAAAACTTAAAACAAAAAAAGAAAAGATAATTTTACAAACAGGCTTTTCAAAGAAGACACATTAAACAAGACCACCTAAAAAAGTTAGGAATAAAACACAAAACATAAACTCTTTCAATCCTGGTAACATGTCAATCAAAACAAAATTAAATTGAAATCGATTACATCTTTTTTGTTGGTGGCTGTTGAAAATAAATAAACTTAACATAAAAATACTTCAAATATACACAAGACACAGACCTTCAAATATACTAGACCTCAGCGCTAAAAACACAATATATTTATTTACAAAATATGTGTTACAGCTAAAATTAGAACTACCGTATCGACCAGACATGGTAACAAGCGCCGCCTTTTAGTTAAAACTAAAACTAAAAAATGGGAAATCCCCGGCAGTAGAATTTTAAATTTTGTATGAATGAAAATGTTGTAAAAACAAGTCTTTAAGAAAAAAGAACTTTTGTAAAGATTATTTAAATTAAAAATAAAAAACCGAATTATTTTTATAAGTATGAGTGCCTTTAATGTTAGTTTCTATTTTTTATTGAAATAAGGTTAATTTTAGTCATCTAATGAATAAATTAATCATAAATAATTTGTTCACTGTTACTTGTAAGTAATGATGGAATAGTAAATTTGGAAAAAAAAAATGTTATACACTTATGTTTTTTGCCAACTTGCCACTTTACCTGGAATTCATGAAAATCCTAGAACTTGGGAAATTTTGAAAAAAACCTTGAAAAACCTAGAATTTTGAACAAAAATCACTAAAAATAACCTAAAAACCTGGAATTTTATCAAATTTCACATGTTCAATAGTAAAATTAGATTTAACTTAAAAAATATTTCATATATATAAAAAAATTGTCATAATTATTTTTTAATTTAAAGTAGTTTTACAGTATCTTTTGAATGTTTTTATACTATTCAAAATAGTTTCTCACCTTAAACTTAACTTTTAGACTTAAAATAGACCCAAAAATGTGTACTTTTAAAAAGCTGGAACAAGTTCTGAAAACCTGAAAAAATTTTTTGCAAAAACAATTTGGAACCCTGTATGAAGATAATAAACTTGAATTAAAACCTTAGTAGTATTGAATATAAATAATTTTACAGATTATTAAAACTTTATTTTAGGTTTTTCATCTTTTAGAACTTTTTTTTTCTCAACTTTGATGAAAAAGACAAAAACTTATGGTAACATTTTTTTTTTACTCCTACTTAAATTCACATTTATATATCAAAGTACTTTATTTTCTAAACGTAAATATAAAATTATAATTTTTTACTTGTAAGTTAAAAAAAAAATTTTAAGAATACATTTACTCTAAATTCATTTTATTACAACTTAATGCTTTTATTTACAACCTTGAAACTATTTTTTGTTTAGATGAATTCTACTTAATTATTTAATTTTTAATGTTGTAAAGCCATGGGATCTTTTTTTTTATACTAAATAGGTAAATTAATATATGACCTGCATAGTTTTATTAAAAAAAATTAGTGCACAATAAAAGTTTTTTACAACTAGTTTTGTAAAATTAAGAGTAGCTAACAGGTATAATAAAGTGTTTTTTATTCCTTAACCCAGTATTTTTTGCTTATTTTTATATTAATTCAGTCTGTTTAAACCTTTTTTTGTCTTATGAATTGTACACACTTACTAAAAATCATGATTGTTAAAAACTGTTGAGAATCTCATGCTATCTTAAGTTAGTTTTGACATTTGTTGAGTCTCATGCTAGTTAAACATTTTCTTAGATTTAAATTATTTGAATTGCTTTAATTTTATAAATTTGGTGTTTTATGGTATTTATTGTCAATTTGTATTAGTTTTATCTTTGACTTATATAAATAATATGTAAACATTCATTTAAGTTAAAGGTATTCTATTTATCAAAGTTTAAAGAACCCTGTATCTTTTGTTGCAGTAATTGCAAGAGAAATTAAATAAAATTTAAGTTTTAATAAATAATTTAGCTAAGTATCTAATGACTTTTTTTTTTTCTGAATTGTATTAATAACACTTCAGTAACACAATAAACATAACATTTAAGCACTTGCATTTTTGTAGGTAACAACAGTCGAAATTTTGACACCAAATTTACCAGACTCAGAAGACTTACCACCTTTAGATGTTCCACCCCCTAAAAAAAGGAGGTATCTGAAATCATGGATCAGTTGATGAGTTAAAAGGTTGTTTTATCTGAAACAATTTATAGCAATTTAATATACAAATTTGATTATATTTACTTTTAAATCAACTACACAATTTTTTTTATGGAAAAACTCAGCTGATTTTACTCAATATTATTAAACAAAGTTCTTTTAAAGGCAGTTTTGAGATTTTAACCATTAATTTTTATAAAAAAATACTTTTTAGTTAGTTTTTAAAGTATAATTTGTGAATAAAGAATTAATTTTGCACAAATAATCATTTATCATTTAAAGCATTAAATCCTATTTCACTTATTACTTATTGTTAGTTAATAGTTTAGAAATGTATTTATCAATATTATTTATAAACTTAGACTTCAATTTTAAATGGTTATTATCAGATTTCGCAAATAAATAAAATAGAATTTTTAAGTTCAATATAAAGTTTGCCTCATAGATAAAATTTGCTTTTATTTACTTATTAAGTAGATAAATTGGTTTAGTGGGGTTATAGGGTTAGAGGGGGGCAAATCACTCGTTTATAAGATTTAGATTAATTTTTTACTCAATAAACTAAGATGCCGTTTGTTTGTTTGTTTTTTGGAAATTTATATAAACAAGTTATTAAAAATTTTGGTCATAATATGTTTTACATTGTGTTTATTATAATATATTTATCTTTTATTTCAAACTTTACATTTATAATAAATTTTATAAATTTAATGTCATAAAATCTATTATTTATATATGTAACTTCAAAACT
>NW_028139953.1:30000-38953 GCF_965202585.1 Thalia democratica | reverse complement strand
CAGCTATTTAGCAAGTAAGAGTCTCGTTCGTTATCGGAATTAACCAGACAAATCGCTCCACCAACTAAGAACGGCCATGCACCACCACCCACAGAATCAAGAAAGAGCTCTCAATCTGTCAATCCTCGCTGTGTCCGGGCCGGGTGAGATTTCCCGTGTTGAGTCAAATTAAGCCGCAGGCTCCACTCCTGGTGGTGCCCTTCCGTCAATTCCTTTAAGTTTCAGCTTTGCAACCATACTTCCCCCGGAACCCAAAGACTTTGGTTTCCCGGAAGCTGCCGGACAGTTCTTAAGTTCGACACTGCCCAGTCGCTAGTCGGCATCGTTTAAGGTCAGAACTAGGACGGTATCTGATCGTCTTCGAACCTCTGACTTTCGCTCTTGATTAAAGAAAACATTCTTGGCAAATGCTTTCGCAGTCGTTCGTCTTGCGCCGATCCAAGAATTTCACCTCTAACGGCACAGTACGGATGCCCCCGTCCGTTCCTATTAATCATTACCTCGTGCTCCGAAAACCAACAAAATAGAACCGAGGTCCTATTCCATTATTCCATGCAACATTATACAAGCGTAAAGCCTGCTTTGAACACTCTAATTTTTTCAAGGTAAACTTGCCGGACCACCGCAACACTCAGTTAAGAGCACCGCGAAGGCACCGACCAACAAGAACAACGAGGGCCAGTGCTAGCCTTTCGACCGACCAACCTCGCCGTCCCTATATCCAACTACGAGCTTTTCAACCGCAACAACTTAAATATACACTTTTGGAGCTGGAATTACCGCGGCTGCTGGCACCAGACTTGCCCTCCAATGGATACTCGTTAAAAAGTTTAAAGTGTACTCATTCCAATTGCAGGACCTCGTACGAGGTCTGCATTGTTATTTTTCGTCACTACCTCCCCGAGCCGGGAATGGGTAATTTGCGCGCCTGCTGCCTTCCTTGGATGTGGTAGCCGTTTCTCAGGCTCCCTCTCCGGAATCGAACCCTGATTCTCCGTCACCCGTTACAACCTCGGTAGGCCGATACCGTACCGACGATAGTTGATAGGGCAGTTGCTTTAATGAGATGTCGCCAGCACTAGGCCGTGCGATCCGCAAGCTTATCCAGAGTCACCATTGTAACGACCCGAAAGCCGGTTAGTTTTGGTCTGATAAATGCGCGCCTCACGTCAGTTCGGGCGCTTTACGCATGTATTAGCTCTAGAATTGCCACAGTTATCCATGTAAAAGCGTACAATCAAATGAACCATAACTGATTTAATGAGCCATTCGCAGTTTCACTGTACGTGAGCTCGTACTTACACTTGCATGGCTTAATCTTTGAGACAAGCATATGACTACTGGCAGGATCAACCAGATAACTATCCGAGGGCGTTTAAACCCGTTGCTCGACTGAGCGTTTTTACTGTATAAATACAGACCTTTTCTATCACTCGGCTTAAAAGCCTTGCGAACGTTACTGAAAGTCGGCGCCGGCCTTTTGCTGTTTAAAGCGCCAGCCCGCGTCGACTGCAGCATGCAGCTATACAACTGACTGTTCTTTCTCCCGACCAACCGTTTGCCTTCTGCCGGTTAACTCGTCAGCAGCAACACGCCATCTGTCTGCTGCAGTTACCCGCCTCGAGCCGTGCCTGCGTCGGCTACTCGTCTCGACGACTTCGCAAAGCTATAAGCCTACCGCCGCTGGACGCTTGTAGTTTTTCATACGCTGCTCCGATGCGTTTACATAGCACGTTCGCCGCCGCTGCAATAGCCGCGCCTCGGGTGCTAAACAGTAATGCTTTAAGCCCGCTTTCTCGCCAAGTCGACCGAACGCACAAACACGTCTCTCTCACTAGTGTAAAGTAATGCATACGCGTATGATGCTCAAATGTTGTTGTTGAACTTTTTTGCCGATTTTTCCCGATTTTTTTTTAAATTTCTTTGTTTCTTTTCAATTTTTTTAATATTTTAAGCTTATTTATGCTACGTTTAAATGTTTTAATACTTTTTTTATACTTTATTTATTATGTTTAAAAGAAATAAATAAAAAATAATATATATAAACTACTTTTTATAATGTTTTAAATATGTTTGTTTATTATAAATAAGCTTTATTTGTATTATTTTTTATTTAAACTTACTTTTTAAATCTTTATATTTGTTTTATCGTTTTAAGCACATTGCGATAAATATAATAAACAAACAATTGAATAAAAATAATAATAAAAAAAAAAATAAAAATAAAAACATAAGCTTATTTTATATGTTTCATTTTATTTTTATTTAATAACCTTTTCAAACCTTAATACTCGTTTTATTTTTTTAAGCAGATCGCGATAAATATAATAAACAAACAATTAAATAAAAATAAATAAAAATAAAATAAAAAAATCAAACATAAGCTTATTTTATATGTTACATTTTATTTTATTTAAAACTTACAATTTAAACCTTTGTATTTGTTCTATTCTTTTAAGCACATCGCGATAAATATAATAAGCAAACAATTAAATAAAAATAATAATAATAAAAAAATCATAAACTTATTTTATATGTTTCATTTTATTTTTATTTAAACTTACTTTTTAAACCTTTATAGTTGTTTTATTTTTTAAGCACATGGCGATAAATATAATAAGCAAACAATTAAATAAAAATAATAACAAATAAATAAAACAATACAGCTAAACTATAAAAAGAAAACTAAATAACTGATAAATACTTGTAAAACATTATTTGAAAAATGTATTTTGAAACACAACACGATTGATTTATAAATAATAATATATTTTTAATTTGTGTAGTTTATTGAAAGTAGTCTCCTTATTTGCTTCTGGTTTTACTTGAGTTACACAACGTTAAATAAACATACTTAACTAAAAATACTGTCATTTTAATAAAACTAAGTACAAATACATTGAATTAACATAGAACTTTAAAAAGCCTTCGCTAGTATCTGTTGGTAACAGTAAATAACCTATTATGACTCACAATACAAGAGTGCGAAATTTATTTTTCATTTGATTTTTCAGGTATTTATTTATTTGTGGAAATAAACTTTTTTATTACATTAGAAAACTAATAGAATTTTTCCTATAACTATACCTATTATTATATTTAGTATGCTTAAAAGTAATAAAATGAAACGTCGCGATTATATAATAAACAAACAATCAAACAAACAAAGAAAAAAAAAAAAAAACTATTTTTTTAAACTTATAATTTTATAATTTCAACTATATGTCTTATTTTATTTTCATTTAAACTTACTTTAAACCTCTGTATTTGTTATATATATTTCAACACAATACGATTAAACTATAAGACAAACAACAAAATAAAATAATCACATTAATAAATACACTAAGCAAATAGCTAGAATAAATATAAATAGTTCAATATATACAATATATTTCTTCCATTTTTAAGTTACTTGTTAAACATATTTATTTAAACATGTTTCTTTAGAATATAAAACTAGCAGTTCTACAAATAAAGAAATTAAAAAGCCAATACACATAACACTAACTTTTCATAAATTAGATATGCAAATATGAACAAAATAATAACTAAATTGTTAAGCTTTTGTAAACTGTGAACTTATAAACTTATAATAACAATTGCATATTCACTATTCACAATAGCTTTTTATTTAGTACACAACTGGTCTGTAAATTGTGTAGTTTATTGAAAGTATAATCCCGTTTTGCTTCTGGTTTAAATAAAGTTATACAACACATACTAAAGTAAATTAAATAAAGTAATTCACTACTATCTATTATATAAAACCAATTTACAAAATACATTAAAATAAATAAAAATGAACTTTGAACTTATAATAATAACTGCATATTCACTATTCAGAATTGCTTTAAATTTAGTACACAACTGGTCTGTAAATTGTGTAGTTTATTGAAAGTATAATCCCGTTTTGCTTCTTGTTTAAATAAAGTTATATAACACATACTAAAGTAAATTAAATAAAGTAATTCACTACTATCTATTAAATAAAACCAATTTACAAAATACATTAAATTAAGTTAAAGTGAACTTTGAACTTATAATAATAACTGCATATTCACTATTCAGAATTGCTTTAAGTTTAGTACACAACTGGTCTGTAAATTGTGTTGGTTCTATTCAAGTACTCTCCTTGTTTGTTTTGTTTTAGTTGTATCACATTCAATACACATAATAAAGTAAACCAAATAAACTCTATTAATTTAAACTAAGTACAAATACATTAAGTTAATACAAAACTTTAAAAAGCTTTTGCTAGTATCTGTTGGTAACAGTAAATAACTTATTATGACTCACAATACAAAAGTGCAAAATTTATTTTCGTTTGATTTTTCAAGTGATTTGTTTGTGGACAAAAAAACTTTTAAGTTTTAGTATAAAAGACTAATTGTATTAATTTTAACTCAGAAAATTGTACTCTACAAGATGGTGCCATTATTTTTTCGATATCTCAAACTGGTCAAACCACTTTTTTTAGCGCTCTAATTGGTTTAAACAGCAAATAACGTTATCTGATTGGCTTACGTTTTTATTTGCTAATAACTAGAATTTACTTTTCTTTTAAGCGTTAAAGAAATGTAAATAAACGAGTAATATGTATAAATAGGTCAGAAAGAAAAATAGTACAAAAAGATGAATTCAAAAAGCAAAAGCCTACGGCACGTGGTATTCCCAAGCGGTCACCCATCTAAGTACTAACCACGCCCGACACTGCTTAACTTCCCAGATCGGACGAGATGGGGTGTGCTCAGTGTGGTATGGTCGTAGGCGTTTGAAAGCGTTTACAAGCCTTTATAAACCCTTCGGTTTGTTTAAAAAACCTATTTGCACTTGATTTACAATCAATTTGATATTTTAAAATTATTCCTTATAAAATTTTAACCTGAATTAACCTTTTTTTTTGTTTTTTTTTATCAACAGTTACTCCCAAACTGTACTAAAACTGTATTGTAACTGTACAAAAGTGTTTGTTTAAATAATTGTTATCTATAAATTACCTAAGACCAGGACAAGTAGAAGTAAAGTTTATTGAATTATTGAATTAAATAAATAAAATCGTAAAATAAAATAATACAATATGTTTACAATTTGTCATTGATCTATCCATTTATGTTATTGCATTACAAATACAAACATTGCATACATTCAAGAGTATTATTCATCAATCTTTTCAATATAATAAGTTTTAAATTTATATTTATTTTTAAATAATTCCTGACATTTTAGATTACCTGAGATTTTTTTTTAATTAAATTAATTTTAGTAATTATATACTTGACGTTCTATTTTGTTTAATTTGATAACTCAACCATGTTTATATTTTTTTATAGTTTAACAGAACTATTAAACTAAAAGACATTACATACAGCTTCTAAAAGTTTTAAACACCTTAAAAAAGTAATATATAAAATAATTGATAAGAATATTAAACTTATAAAAATTTAGTAAAAGGTTATATAAACGTTATTTAAATTAATATAAGATAGTTAACTTATTTTTTCATTTAATGTGATATAATATAAATATATTTTGAGAGACAATTAATTAACGTAAACAATGTCATAGTGGAAACTGCATGTCTGCTAAAAACGTAAAACGCAAAACTGCTTTAATAAATCACTAAATAACAAAAAAATTGCCTGTCTAGCAGGCGTTCAAATTCAAATGACAAAGAAATTTAACTCCGGCTCTCAAGTATATGTCTTGCGTGACGACTAGCGGGACTCGATCTCACAACCTTCCGCTTATGAGTTAGCTGTCAAGACCAAAGACCCAACGCCACGACAAAGATAAAGAAATATTTTGCTATATAAATAGGTTGATTTTTATAATTTTGTCAATTACAATTACATGTCAATTACAGTGTCAATTTGAATTTAAATTAAATTAATTTTAGTAATTAAATACTTGACGTTCTAGTTTGTTTAATTTGATAACTCAACTATGTTTATTTATTTTTTACTAATTTTAAAATTATTATTATACAATATATTTGTTATATTATATTTATTTTATTACTTAAACTTATTATATACATTTAATATATAATATTATTAAATAACTTTATTAACGAATTAAAAACAAAATATTATTATTATTATGTTATTAATTTAGTGTTTTATTTTAAAGATATATTAAAGAACTAAACAGATATTACCCCTAAAAAACTTTGTTAATAATATATAAAAAGTACTCAAAGTCAGATTCGGAAATATATATACTGTTTTTTTTCATCAATATTGCAGGTCTGCGTAGCCGGGGGCTGTAATCTAGCTGCCAGCAGGCCTGAAATGGTGGCCACTATTGTTCAATGTTCAACTTCAAATTCTTTGAGATTATACTGTACTATCTATCTATTTAACAAATCTATCTAACAAATGTTGTTCAATCTAGGTTGTGGGTACTTGGGTCGAGTAATGCCTTTGACTTACAATCTGTTGTGGATTGTCAATATTTCTCTATCTATCAATAAACAAATCTATCTAATAAATGTTGTTCAATCTAGGTTGTGGGTACTTTGGTCGAGTAATGCCTTTGACTTACAATCTGTTGTTGATTGTCAACATTCCTCTATCTATCAATAATGATTATATTCAATATTAAATGTTGATTAATTCAGTTGTAAGAAAACCAGTGCGCTGGTTAGGTTGGGTAAGGCCTTCGACTTACAATCTTTGGGATTATCAACGTTCATCACAAGTACAGTAACGATCTCATTGAATTTCCAGTTGGAACATTGGATTGTAGTGGTGGCCTACTCTTTTTTGCCTAGTTTGACAAACTATTGTATATATATTGTATAACTTTATTTGTATTATTTTTTTTTTAAATTACTACTTATTATTAAAGAATTAAATTTTCTCCATTGTTTTCTCCATCGCGAACATTAAAAAAAAAAACTATGTATTTGAACTGTTTTTTATATGTTTTGTTTTATTTTTATTCAAACTTACTTTAAACCTCTGTATTTTTTATACAATACGATTAAACTATATAACAGAAAAATAATTAAATAATCAAACTATTGAATAAGCAGTTAAATAGTGTGTTTTTTTATGCTTCTTTCATTTTAACTTACTTGTTAACCATATTTCTTTTATTAAAGTATAAAACTAACAGTTACTAAAATAAAATAATCATAAAGTCAATACACAAAACACTAACTTTTTATAATTTAAATATGCAAACATGAATATAGTTATGAAGTAAAGTTATTCAAAGCTTATAATTATGAAACTTTTGTATAATATTTTTGTTTTTTTTTTTGTAATAACTACAAAATTGGTATTTTAGTTTATTGTTAGTAACTAAATATTTATATTTATTATACTTAAAAAAAAACTTCTATACTAACTCTAATTTCAAAGCATATTAAAACATACAAATTTTACCAACTAAATATTTATTTTTATTTTTATTATTATAACTTTCAAACATAAGCTTGTATACCTTATATACCTATATACCTCATATAGGAGGCTTGACATAACATAACATTATTTAATTCTTTTTGTTTGAAATAAACTCATTTAGTTATTAGTAAATTACAACATAAATGTTTATAACAATAAAACTAAGATTTAGCTTTTGAGTTAGTAAACTTTGATAGTTTTCTTTTAATAGTTTAATAGTCCTTATTTAAGTTCAAACAAAATTGCTATATATTTAATACACATACAAAAGTAAACTAAGTAAACGTAATTCAATAGTTTCTATTAAGTAAAATTTATTACAAATACATTAAGTTAATACAAAACTTTAAGAAGCTTTTGCTAGTATCTGTTGGTAACAGTAAATAACTTATTATGACTCACAATACAAAAGTGCAAAATTTATTTTCGTTTGATTTTTCAAGTGATTTGTTTGTGGACAAAAAAACTTTTAAGTTTTAGTATAAAAGACTAATTGTATTAATTTTAACTCAGAAAATTGTACTCTACAAGATGGTGCAATTATTTTTTCGATATCTCAAACTGGTCAAACCACTTTTTTAGCGCTCTAATTGGTTTAAACAGCAAATAACGTTATCTGATTGGCTTACGTTTTTATTTGCTAATAACTAGAAGTTACTTTTCTTTTAAGCGTTAAAAAAATGTAAATAAACGAGTAATAAGTATAAATAGGTCAGAAAGAAAAATAGTACAAAAAAGATGAATTCAAAAAGCAAAAGCCTACGGCACGTGGTATTCCCAAGCGGTCACCCATCTAAGTACTAACCACGCCCGACACTGCTTAACTTCCCAGATCGGACGAGATGGGGTGTGCTCAGTGTGGTATGGTCGTAGGCGTCTGAAACCGTTTACAAGCCTTTATAAACCCTTCGGTTTGTTTAAAAAACCTATTTGCACTTGATTTACATCGATTTGATATTTTAAAATTAATCCTTATAAAATTTTAACTTGATGTAAGTATTTTTTTTTATTAATACCTTTTTTTTTTGGTGTTTTAATTACAATTACTCCCTGTAACTTTATTTAAGACTTTGTTTAAAAAGATTGTTAACTATATTCTATATTAAATACTATGATAATTAGAAGTAAAGTTTATTAAGTAAACTAGATTAGATTAAACTAAATAAAAAATATTGTTAAAATAAACATGTTGTGTTTAGTTTGTTTTACTATTTCTCATTGTTCTATTTATAGATGGTATTGTTTTACTTCAAGAATATTTATAGTTAGTTTCTAAGGAATATCTCATACTACATCAGATTTTACGATTAACTTAATTTTAGGTAATAAAATATTTGACGTTTAATTTAATAACTCAACTATGTTTATGTTATAAAATGATAGTATATAATACACATACATTATAATGTAATAATATAACTAGTTGTATAGTATAACTAGTTGTTTACTTTAAAATGAATAATTAAGTGGAAGAATTAAAAGAACTCACATTTTTGAAGAGAGCGTGGAAAACCAGAATAGTCTTTTAAAACATTTAT
>NW_028139953.1:15000-25000 GCF_965202585.1 Thalia democratica | reverse complement strand
CTTGCGAACGACCAAAGTCAGCCCAGCAACCGGTCGCGGCCCTCGCCGAACGCTAGTGCAGCGCCGCGACGCCAGCGCAACCGTAAGAGTCTCCGAAGATCACTCAAACAGTAGGACAGCTCTCGCAGCGCCTGAAAACGTCCGGCGACTCGATGGGCGCCTCCGTTTGCCTCCAAGCGGTTTCACGTACTCTTTAACTCTCTCTTCAAAGTGCTTTTCAACTTTCCCTCACGGTACTTGTTCGCTATCGGTCTCGAGCCAGTATTTAGCCTTAGATGGAGTTTACCACCCGCTTAGGGCTGCATTTCCAAACAACCCGACTCCGGGAAAACCGCTAGGACGAATTACGACCGCCGCCAAGGGCCTAACACCCGCTCTGGGAAAAGGCCTCGATCAGAAGAACGTGGGCAGTCGTTGGTTCGCCGCATGCTGAATTCCATACGCTACATTTCCTCGCCCTCCAAAAAGGCTCGGATTTAGCGCTGGGCTTATCCCGCTTCACTCGCCGTTACTAGGGGAATCCTTGTTAGTTTCTTTTCCTCCGCTTAGTGATATGCTTAAGTTCAGCGGGTCGTCCCGCCCGATCTCAGGTCAAAAGTGATGTACTATAAAAGTACATGCGCTTTGTACGTCGGCCTTTTGAAGTCACTTAACTTATTCTCGAGCACCTACCGTCGTTGCTACCTCACCCGAGGCCAGCAGGCTGCTCACGCTTCAGCTGTGAAATCGCCAGACCAGCTGTCTTTGACGACACGCTCCTCAATTAAGAAACGAGTCGCAGGCACTTTCAAACTAATGAAAGGATCGGTGTGTTAAAGACCCTGAGACGGACGTGGCCCCAGGATTACCCGAGGCCGCAATACGCGTTCAGAATATCGATGCTCAATGTGTCCTGCAATTCACATTACTTCTCGGAGCTAGCTCCGTCCTTCATCGACGCTCGAGCCGAGTGATCCACCGCTAAGAGATCTCTCGTGTTAATCAATCTCAATGCAACCAAAAATCGTGTTCAAAAAGAAGCGGCCGCGCCAGCACTTGCGTGCTGAATTATTACTCCCGCTGTCAGGAAGCAACGCGACCGAACTATAACAGTTACAGGGCTCGGTCCCTTCGAAGAAGAGACGTCGCTTGAAATCAAATTTCGATTCGTTAATGATCCTTCCGCAGGTTCACCTACGGAAACCTTGTTACGACTTTTACTTCCTCTAAATGATCAAGTTCGATCGTCTTTTCGAACACCGGCGAGTGCGTTGCCGCACGTACCAGGCTCAATCGGAGGACCTCACTAAACCATTCAATCGGTAGTAGCGACGGGCGGTGTGTACAAAGGGCAGGGACGTAATCAACGCAAGCTAATGACTCGCGCTTACTGGGAATTCCTCGTTCAAGGGAAACAATTGCAAGTCCCTATCCCTAGCACGACCGGGGTTCAACGGATTACCCGGACCTTTCGGCCTAGGGAACACACGATGATCCGGTCAGTGTAGCGCGCGTGCGGCCCCGAACATCTAAGGGCATCACAGACCTGTTATTGCTCAATCTCGTGTGGCTAAACGCCACTAGTCCCTCTAAGAAGTTGTCTCCGACCCAATGGGTCGAGCAGCTATTTAGCAAGTAAGAGTCTCGTTCGTTATCGGAATTAACCAGACAAATCGCTCCACCAACTAAGAACGGCCATGCACCACCACCCACAGAATCAAGAAAGAGCTCTCAATCTGTCAATCCTCGCTGTGTCCGGGCCGGGTGAGATTTCCCGTGTTGAGTCAAATTAAGCCGCAGGCTCCACTCCTGGTGGTGCCCTTCCGTCAATTCCTTTAAGTTTCAGCTTTGCAACCATACTTCCCCCGGAACCCAAAGACTTTGGTTTCCCGGAAGCTGCCGGACAGTTCTTAAGTTCGACACTGCCCGATCGCTAGTCGGCATCGTTTAAGGTCAGAACTAGGACGGTATCTGATCGTCTTCGAACCTCTGACTTTCGCTCTTGATTAAAGAAAACATTCTTGGCAAATGCTTTCGCAGTCGTTCGTCTTGCGCCGATCCAAGAATTTCACCTCTAACGGCACAGTACGGATGCCCCCGTCCGTTCCTATTAATCATTACCTCGTGCTCCGAAAACCAACAAAATAGAACCGAGGTCCTATTCCATTATTCCATGCAACATTATACAAGCGTAAAGCCTGCTTTGAACACTCTAATTTTTTCAAGGTAAACTTGCCGGACCACCGCAACACTCAGTTAAGAGCACCGCGAAGGCACCGACCAACAAGAACAACGAGGCCAGTGCTAGCCTTTCGACCGACCAACCTCGCCGTCCCTATATCCAACTACGAGCTTTTCAACCGCAACAACTTAAATATACACTTTTGGAGCTGGAATTACCGCGGCTGCTGGCACCAGACTTGCCCTCCAATGGATACTCGTTAAAAAGTTTAAAGTGTACTCATTCCAATTGCAGGACCTCGTACGAGGTCTGCATTGTTATTTTTCGTCACTACCTCCCCGAGCCGGGAATGGGTAATTTGCGCGCCTGCTGCCTTCCTTGGATGTGGTAGCCGTTTCTCAGGCTCCCTCTCCGGAATCGAACCCTGATTCTCCGTCACCCGTTACAACCTCGGTAGGCCGATACCGTACCGACGATAGTTGATAGGGCAGTTGCTTTAATGAGATGTCGCCAGCACTAGGCCGTGCGATCCGCAAGCTTATCCAGAGTCACCATTGTAACGACCCGAAAGCCGGTTAGTTTTGGTCTGATAAATGCGCGCCTCACGTCAGTTCGGCGCTTTACGCATGTATTAGCTCTAGAATTGCCACAGTTATCCATGTAAAAGCGTACAATCAAATGAACCATAACTGATTTAATGAGCCATTCGCAGTTTCACTGTACGTGAGCTCGTACTTACACTTGCATGGCTTAATCTTTGAGACAAGCATATGACTACTGGCAGGATCAACCAGATAACTATCCGAGGGCGTTTAAACCCGTTGCTCGACTGAGCGTTTTTACTGTATAAATACAGACCTTTTCTATCACTCGGCTTAAAAGCCTTGCGAACGTTACTGAAAGTCGGCGCCGGCCTTTTGCTGTTTAAAGCGCCAGCCCGCGTCGACTGCAGCATGCAGCTATACAACTGACTGTTCTTTCTCCCGACCAACCGTTTGCCTTCTGCCGGTTAACTCGTCAGCAGCAACACGCCATCTGTCTGCTGCAGTTACCCGCCTCGAGCCGTGCCTGCGTCGGCTACTCGTCTCGACGACTTCGCAAAGCTATAAGCCTACCGCCGCTGGACGCTTGTAGTTTTTCATACGCTGCTCCGATGCGTTTACATAGCACGTTCGCCGCCGCTGCAATAGCCGCGCCTCGGGTGCTAAACAGTAATGCTTTAAGCCCGCTTTCTCGCCAAGTCGACCGAACGCACAAACACGTCTCTCTCACTAGTGTAAAGTAATGCATACGCGTATGATGCTCAAATGTTGTTGTTGAACTTTTTTGCCGATTTTTCCCGATTTTTTTTAAATTTCTTTGTTTCTTTTCAATTTTTTTAATATTTTAAGCTTATTTATGCTACGTTTAAATGTTTTAATACTTTTTTTATACTTTATTTAATATGTTTAAAAGAAATAAATAAAAAATAATATATATAAACTACTTTTTATAATGTTTTAAATATGTTTGTTTATTATAAATAAGCTTTATTTGTATTATTTTTTATTTAAACTTACTTTTTAAATCTTTATATTTGTTTTATCGTTTTAAGCACATTGCGATAAATATAATAAACAAACAATTGAATAAAAATAATAATAAAAAAAAAAATAAAAATAAAAACATAAGCTTATTTTATATGTTTCATTTTATTTTTATTTAATAACCTTTTCAAACCTTAATACTCGTTTTATTTTTTTAAGCAGATCGCGATAAATATAATAAACAAACAATTAAATAAAAATAAATAAAAATAAAATAAAAAAATCAAACATAAGCTTATTTTATATGTTACATTTTATTTTATTTAAAACTTACAATTTAAACCTTTGTATTTGTTCTATTCTTTTAAGCACATCGCGATAAATATAATAAGCAAACAATTAAATAAAAATAATAATAATAAAAAAATCATAAACTTATTTTATATGTTTCATTTTATTTTTATTTAAACTTACTTTTTAAACCTTTATAGTTGTTTTATTTTTTAAGCACATGGCGATAAATATAATAAGCAAACAATTAAATAAAAATAATAACAAATAAATAAAACAATACAGCTAAACTATAAAAAGAAAACTAAATAACTGATAAATACTTGTAAAACATTATTTGAAAAATGTATTTTGAAACACAACACGATTGATTTATAAATAATAATATATTTTTAATTTGTGTAGTTTATTGAAAGTAGTCTCCTTATTTGCTTCTGGTTTTACTTGAGTTACACAACGTTAAATAAACATACTTAACTAAAAATACTGTCATTTTAATAAAACTAAGTACAAATACATTGAATTAACATAGAACTTTAAAAAGCCTTCGCTAGTATCTGTTGGTAACAGTAAATAACCTATTATGACTCACAATACAAGAGTGCGAAATTTATTTTTCATTTGATTTTTCAGGTATTTATTTATTTGTGGAAATAAACTTTTTTATTACATTAGAAACTAATAGAATTTTTCCTATAACTATACCTATTATTATATTTAGTATGCTTAAAAGTAATAAAATGAAACGTCGCGATTATATAATAAACAAACAATCAAACAAACAAAGAAAAAAAAAAAAAAACTATTTTTTTAAACTTATAATTTTATAATTTCAACTATATGTCTTATTTTATTTTCATTTAAACTTACTTTAAACCTCTGTATTTGTTATATATATTTCAACACAATACGATTAAACTATAAGACAAACAACAAAATAAAATAATCACATTAATAAATACACTAAGCAAATAGCTAGAATAAATATAAATAGTTCAATATATACAATTATTTCTTCCATTTTTAAGTTACTTGTTAAACATATTTATTTAAACATGTTTCTTTAGAATATAAAACTAGCAGTTCTACAAATAAAGAAATTAAAAAGCCAATACACATAACACTAACTTTTCATAAATTAGATATGCAAATATGAACAAAATAATAACTAAATTGTTAAGCTTTTGTAAACTGTGAACTTATAAACTTATAATAACAATTGCATATTCACTATTCACAATAGCTTTTTATTTAGTACACAACTGGTCTGTAAATTGTGTAGTTTATTGAAAGTATAATCCCGTTTTGCTTCTGGTTTAAATAAAGTTATACAACACATACTAAAGTAAATTAAATAAAGTAATTCACTACTATCTATTATATAAAACCAATTTACAAAATACATTAAAATAAATAAAAATGAACTTTGAACTTATAATAATAACTGCATATTCACTATTCAGAATTGCTTTAAATTTAGTACACAACTGGTCTGTAAATTGTGTAGTTTATTGAAAGTATAATCCCGTTTTGCTTCTTGTTTAAATAAAGTTATATAACACATACTAAAGTAAATTAAATAAAGTAATTCACTACTATCTATTAAATAAAACCAATTTACAAAATACATTAAATTAAGTTAAAGTGAACTTTGAACTTATAATAATAACTGCATATTCACTATTCAGAATTGCTTTAAGTTTAGTACACAACTGGTCTGTAAATTGTGTTGGTTCTATTCAAGTACTCTCCTTGTTTGTTTTGTTTTAGTTGTATCACATTCAATACACATAATAAAGTAAACCAAATAAACTCTATTAATTTAAACTAAGTACAAATACATTAAGTTAATACAAAACTTTAAAAAGCTTTTGCTAGTATCTGTTGGTAACAGTAAATAACTTATTATGACTCACAATACAAAAGTGCAAAATTTATTTTCGTTTGATTTTTCAAGTGATTTGTTTGTGGACAAAAAAACTTTTAAGTTTTAGTATAAAAGACTAATTGTATTAATTTTAACTCAGAAAATTGTACTCTACAAGATGGTGCCATTATTTTTTCGATATCTCAAACTGGTCAAACCACTTTTTTAGCGCTCTAATTGGTTTAAACAGCAAATAACGTTATCTGATTGGCTTACGTTTTTATTTGCTAATAACTAGAATTTACTTTTCTTTTAAGCGTTAAAGAAATGTAAATAAACGAGTAATATGTATAAATAGGTCAGAAAGAAAAATAGTACAAAAAGATGAATTCAAAAAGCAAAAGCCTACGGCACGTGGTATTCCCAAGCGGTCACCCATCTAAGTACTAACCACGCCCGACACTGCTTAACTTCCCAGATCGGACGAGATGGGGTGTGCTCAGTGTGGTATGGTCGTAGGCGTTTGAAAGCGTTTACAAGCCTTTATAAACCCTTCGGTTTGTTTAAAAAACCTATTTGCACTTGATTTACAATCAATTTGATATTTTAAAATTATTCCTTATAAAATTTTAACCTGAATTAACCTTTTTTTTTGTTTTTTTTTATCAACAGTTACTCCCAAACTGTACTAAAACTGTATTGTAACTGTACAAAAGTGTTTGTTTAAATAATTGTTATCTATAAATTACCTAAGACCAGGACAAGTAGAAGTAAAGTTTATTGAATTATTGAATTAAATAAATAAAATCGTAAAATAAAATAATACAATATGTTTACAATTTGTCATTGATCTATCCATTTATGTTATTGCATTACAAATACAAACATTGCATACATTCAAGAGTATTATTCATCAATCTTTTCAATATAATAAGTTTTAAATTTATATTTATTTTTAAATAATTCCTGACATTTTAGATTACCTGAGATTTTTTTTTAATTAAATTAATTTTAGTAATTATATACTTGACGTTCTATTTTGTTTAATTTGATAACTCAACCATGTTTATATTTTTTTATAGTTTAACAGAACTATTAAACTAAAAGACATTACATACAGCTTCTAAAAGTTTTAAACACCTTAAAAAAGTAATATATAAAATAATTGATAAGAATATTAAACTTATAAAAATTTAGTAAAAGGTTATATAAACGTTATTTAAATTAATATAAGATAGTTAACTTATTTTTTCATTTAATGTGATATAATATAAATATATTTTGAGAGACAATTAATTAACGTAAACAATGTCATAGTGGAAACTGCATGTCTGCTAAAAACGTAAAACGCAAAACTGCTTTAATAAATCACTAAATAACAAAAAAATTGCCTGTCTAGCAGGCGTTCAAATTCAAATGACAAAGAAATTTAACTCCGGCTCTCAAGTATATGTCTTGCGTGACGACTAGCGGGACTCGATCTCACAACCTTCCGCTTATGAGTTAGCTGTCAAGACCAAAGACCCAACGCCACGACAAAGATAAAGAAATATTTTGCTATATAAATAGGTTGATTTTTATAATTTTGTCAATTACAATTACATGTCAATTACAGTGTCAATTTGAATTTAAATTAAATTAATTTTAGTAATTAAATACTTGACGTTCTAGTTTGTTTAATTTGATAACTCAACTATGTTTATTTATTTTTTACTAATTTTAAAATTATTATTATACAATATATTTGTTATATTATATTTATTTTATTACTTAAACTTATTATATACATTTAATATATAATATTATTAAATAACTTTATTAACGAATTAAAAACAAAATATTATTATTATTATGTTATTAATTTAGTGTTTTATTTTAAAGATATATTAAAGAACTAAACAGATATTACCCCTAAAAAACTTTGTTAATAATATATAAAAAGTACTCAAAGTCAGATTCGGAAATATATATACTGTTTTTTTTCATCAATATTGCAGGTCTGCGTAGCCGGGGGCTGTAATCTAGCTGCCAGCAGGCCTGAAATGGTGGCCACTATTGTTCAATGTTCAACTTCAAATTCTTTGAGATTATACTGTACTATCTATCTATTTAACAAATCTATCTAACAAATGTTGTTCAATCTAGGTTGTGGGTACTTGGGTCGAGTAATGCCTTTGACTTACAATCTGTTGTGGATTGTCAATATTTCTCTATCTATCAATAAACAAATCTATCTAATAAATGTTGTTCAATCTAGGTTGTGGGTACTTTGGTCGAGTAATGCCTTTGACTTACAATCTGTTGTTGATTGTCAACATTCCTCTATCTATCAATAATGATTATATTCAATATTAAATGTTGATTAATTCAGTTGTAAGAAAACCAGTGCGCTGGTTAGGTTGGGTAAGGCCTTCGACTTACAATCTTTGGGATTATCAACGTTCATCACAAGTACAGTAACGATCTCATTGAATTTCCAGTTGGAACATTGGATTGTAGTGGTGGCCTACTCTTTTTTGCCTAGTTTGACAAACTATTGTATATATATTGTATAACTTTATTTGTATTATTTTTTTTTTAAATTACTACTTATTATTAAAGAATTAAATTTTCTCCATTGTTTTCTCCATCGCGAACATTAAAAAAAAAAACTATGTATTTGAACTGTTTTTTATATGTTTTGTTTTATTTTTATTCAAACTTACTTTAAACCTCTGTATTTTTTATACAATACGATTAAACTATATAACAGAAAAATAATTAAATAATCAAACTATTGAATAAGCAGTTAAATAGTGTGTTTTTTTATGCTTCTTTCATTTTTAACTTACTTGTTAACCATATTTCTTTTATTAAAGTATAAAACTAACAGTTACTAAAATAAAATAATCATAAAGTCAATACACAAAACACTAACTTTTTATAATTTAAATATGCAAACATGAATATAGTTATGAAGTAAAGTTATTCAAAGCTTATAATTATGAAACTTTTGTATAATATTTTTGTTTTTTTTTTTGTAATAACTACAAAATTGGTATTTTAGTTTATTGTTAGTAACTAAATATTTATATTTATTATACTTAAAAAAAAACTTCTATACTAACTCTAATTTCAAAGCATATTAAAACATACAAATTTTACCAACTAAATATTTATTTTTATTTTTATTATTATAACTTTCAAACATAAGCTTGTATACCTTATATACCTATATACCTCATATAGGAGGCTTGACATAACATAACATTATTTAATTCTTTTTGTTTGAAATAAACTCATTTAGTTATTAGTAAATTACAACATAAATGTTTATAACAATAAAACTAAGATTTAGCTTTTGAGTTAGTAAACTTTGATAGTTTTCTTTTAATAGTTTAATAGTCCTTATTTAAGTTCAAACAAAATTGCTATATATTTAATACACATACAAAAGTAAACTAAGTAAACGTAATTCAATAGTTTCTATTAAGTAAAATTTATTACAAATACATTAAGTTAATACAAAACTTTAAGAAGCTTTTGCTAGTATCTGTTGGTAACAGTAAATAACTTATTATGACTCACAATACAAAAGTGCAAAATTTATTTTCGTTTGATTTTTCAAGTGATTTGTTTGTGGACAAAAAAACTTTTAAGTTTTAGTATAAAAGACTAATTGTATTAATTTTAACTCAGAAAATTGTACTCTACAAGATGGTGCAATTATTTTTTCGATATCTCAAACTGGTCAAACCACTTTTTTAGCGCTCTAATTGGTTTAAACAGCAAATAACGTTATCTGATTGGCTTACGTTTTTATTTGCTAATAACTAGAAGTTACTTTTCTTTTAAGCGTTAAAAAAATGTAAATAAACGAGTAATAAGTATAAATAGGTCAGAAAGAAAAATAGTACAAAAAAGATGAATTCAAAAAGCAAAAGCCTACGGCACGTGGTATTCCCAAGCGGTCACCCATCTAAGTACTAACCACGCCCGACACTGCTTAACTTCCCAGATCGGACGAGATGGGGTGTGCTCAGTGTGGTATGGTCGTAGGCGTCTGAAACCGTTTACAAGCCTTTATAAACCCTTCGGTTTGTTTAAAAAACCTATTTGCACTTGATTTACAATCGATTTGATATTTTAAAATTAATCCTTATAAAATTTTAACTT
>NW_028139953.1:0-10000 GCF_965202585.1 Thalia democratica | reverse complement strand
TATCCTGAGGGAAACTTCGGAAGGAACCAGCTACTAGATGGTTCGATTAGTCTTTCGCCCCTATGCCCAAATTCGACGATCGATTTGCACGTCAGAACCGCTACGGCCCTCCACCAGAGTTTCCTCTGGCTTCAGCCTGTTCAGGCATAGTTCACCATCTTTCGGGTCCCAACAAGCACGCTCTTGCTCGACCCCTAGGACGCGGCCTATGGGATCGGCCGGCGATGCGCCTAATGAAAGGATCTCGCCTCGTTTGCCTTCACTGTGCTTTCGGGTTTCGTACTGCCCAACACCTCGCGCGCGTGTTAGACTCCTTGGTCCGTGTTTCAAGACGGGTCGGAGACGTGGCCAGCTTAAGCCGCAGACCCCTGGCGTCTGAGCGCTAACGCGAAGAAGGCCTTGTACAAACTCTAGAGACTGCGAGCAGTTTCCAAAGCCGTATTCCAGCGATCAACACGCAGCCTGTCCGAAGACCGACGCGGAATCTCTCCTCGGTCGCCGAGCCGAAGCTAATCGAACGCCTATAACACTCTTCCGAAGAAGAGCTACCTTGCGAACGACCAAAGTCAGCCCAGCAACCGGTCGCGGCCCTCGCCGAACGCTAGTGCAGCGCCGCGACGCCAGCGCAACCGTAAGAGTCTCCGAAGATCACTCAAACAGTAGGACAGCTCTCGCAGCGCCTGAAAACGTCCGGCGACTCGATGGGCGCCTCCGTTTGCCTCCAAGCGGTTTCACGTACTCTTTAACTCTCTCTTCAAAGTGCTTTTCAACTTTCCCTCACGGTACTTGTTCGCTATCGGTCTCGAGCCAGTATTTAGCCTTAGATGGAGTTTACCACCCGCTTAGGGCTGCATTTCCAAACAACCCGACTCCGGGAAAACCGCTAGGACGAATTACGACCGCCGCCAAGGGCCTAACACCCGCTCTGGGAAAAGGCCTCGATCAGAAGAACGTGGGCAGTCGTTGGTTCGCCGCATGCTGAATTCCATACGCTACATTTCCTCGCCCTCCAAAAAGGCTCGGATTTAGCGCTGGGCTTATCCCGCTTCACTCGCCGTTACTAGGGGAATCCTTGTTAGTTTCTTTTCCTCCGCTTAGTGATATGCTTAAGTTCAGCGGGTCGTCCCGCCCGATCTCAGGTCAAAAGTGATGTACTATAAAAGTACATGCGCTTTGTACGTCGGCCTTTTGAAGTCACTTAACTTATTCTCGAGCACCTACCGTCGTTGCTACCTCACCCGAGGCCAGCAGGCTGCTCACGCTTCAGCTGTGAAATCGCCAGACCAGCTGTCTTTGACGACACGCTCCTCAATTAAGAAACGAGTCGCAGGCACTTTCAAACTAATGAAAGGATCGGTGTGTTAAAGACCCTGAGACGGACGTGGCCCCAGGATTACCCGAGGCCGCAATACGCGTTCAGAATATCGATGCTCAATGTGTCCTGCAATTCACATTACTTCTCGGAGCTAGCTCCGTCCTTCATCGACGCTCGAGCCGAGTGATCCACCGCTAAGAGATCTCTCGTGTTAATCAATCTCAATGCAACCAAAAAATCGTGTTCAAAAAGAAGCGGCCGCGCCAGCACTTGCGTGCTGAATTATTACTCCCGCTGTCAGGAAGCAACGCGACCGAACTATAACAGTTACAGGGCTCGGTCCCTTCGAAGAAGAGACGTCGCTTGAAATCAAATTTCGATTCGTTAATGATCCTTCCGCAGGTTCACCTACGGAAACCTTGTTACGACTTTTACTTCCTCTAAATGATCAAGTTCGATCGTCTTTTCGAACACCGGCGAGTGCGTTGCCGCACGTACCAGGCTCAATCGGAGGACCTCACTAAACCATTCAATCGGTAGTAGCGACGGGCGGTGTGTACAAAGGGCAGGGACGTAATCAACGCAAGCTAATGACTCGCGCTTACTGGGAATTCCTCGTTCAAGGGAAACAATTGCAAGTCCCTATCCCTAGCACGACCGGGGTTCAACGGATTACCCGGACCTTTCGGCCTAGGGAACACACGATGATCCGGTCAGTGTAGCGCGCGTGCGGCCCCGAACATCTAAGGGCATCACAGACCTGTTATTGCTCAATCTCGTGTGGCTAAACGCCACTAGTCCCTCTAAGAAGTTGTCTCCGACCCAATGGGTCGAGCAGCTATTTAGCAAGTAAGAGTCTCGTTCGTTATCGGAATTAACCAGACAAATCGCTCCACCAACTAAGAACGGCCATGCACCACCACCCACAGAATCAAGAAAGAGCTCTCAATCTGTCAATCCTCGCTGTGTCCGGGCCGGGTGAGATTTCCCGTGTTGAGTCAAATTAAGCCGCAGGCTCCACTCCTGGTGGTGCCCTTCCGTCAATTCCTTTAAGTTTCAGCTTTGCAACCATACTTCCCCCGGAACCCAAAGACTTTGGTTTCCCGGAAGCTGCCGGACAGTTCTTAAGTTCGACACTGCCCGATCGCTAGTCGGCATCGTTTAAGGTCAGAACTAGGACGGTATCTGATCGTCTTCGAACCTCTGACTTTCGCTCTTGATTAAAGAAAACATTCTTGGCAAATGCTTTCGCAGTCGTTCGTCTTGCGCCGATCCAAGAATTTCACCTCTAACGGCACAGTACGGATGCCCCCGTCCGTTCCTATTAATCATTACCTCGTGCTCCGAAAACCAACAAAATAGAACCGAGGTCCTATTCCATTATTCCATGCAACATTATACAAGCGTAAAGCCTGCTTTGAACACTCTAATTTTTTCAAGGTAAACTTGCCGGACCACCGCAACACTCAGTTAAGAGCACCGCGAAGGCACCGACCAACAAGAACAACGAGGCCAGTGCTAGCCTTTCGACCGACCAACCTCGCCGTCCCTATATCCAACTACGAGCTTTTCAACCGCAACAACTTAAATATACACTTTTGGAGCTGGAATTACCGCGGCTGCTGGCACCAGACTTGCCCTCCAATGGATACTCGTTAAAAAGTTTAAAGTGTACTCATTCCAATTGCAGGACCTCGTACGAGGTCTGCATTGTTATTTTTCGTCACTACCTCCCCGAGCCGGGAATGGGTAATTTGCGCGCCTGCTGCCTTCCTTGGATGTGGTAGCCGTTTCTCAGGCTCCCTCTCCGGAATCGAACCCTGATTCTCCGTCACCCGTTACAACCTCGGTAGGCCGATACCGTACCGACGATAGTTGATAGGGCAGTTGCTTTAATGAGATGTCGCCAGCACTAGGCCGTGCGATCCGCAAGCTTATCCAGAGTCACCATTGTAACGACCCGAAAGCCGGTTAGTTTTGGTCTGATAAATGCGCGCCTCACGTCAGTTCGGCGCTTTACGCATGTATTAGCTCTAGAATTGCCACAGTTATCCATGTAAAAGCGTACAATCAAATGAACCATAACTGATTTAATGAGCCATTCGCAGTTTCACTGTACGTGAGCTCGTACTTACACTTGCATGGCTTAATCTTTGAGACAAGCATATGACTACTGGCAGGATCAACCAGATAACTATCCGAGGGCGTTTAAACCCGTTGCTCGACTGAGCGTTTTTACTGTATAAATACAGACCTTTTCTATCACTCGGCTTAAAAGCCTTGCGAACGTTACTGAAAGTCGGCGCCGGCCTTTTGCTGTTTAAAGCGCCAGCCCGCGTCGACTGCAGCATGCAGCTATACAACTGACTGTTCTTTTCCCGACCAACCGTTTGCCTTCTGCCGGTTAACTCGTCAGCAGCAACACGCCATCTGTCTGCTGCAGTTACCCGCCTCGAGCCGTGCCTGCGTCGGCTACTCGTCTCGACGACTTCGCAAAGCTATAAGCCTACCGCCGCTGGACGCTTGTAGTTTTTCATACGCTGCTCCGATGCGTTTACATAGCACGTTCGCCGCCGCTGCAATAGCCGCGCCTCGGGTGCTAAACAGTAATGCTTTAAGCCCGCTTTCTCGCCAAGTCGACCGAACGCACAAACACGTCTCTCTCACTAGTGTAAAGTAATGCATACGCGTATGATGCTCAAATGTTGTTGTTGAACTTTTTTGCCGATTTTTCCCGATTTTTTTTAAATTTCTTTGTTTCTTTTCAATTTTTTTAATATTTTAAGCTTATTTATGCTACGTTTAAATGTTTTAATACTTTTTTTATACTTTATTTAATATGTTTAAAAGAAATAAATAAAAAATAATATATATAAACTACTTTTTATAATGTTTTAAATATGTTTGTTTATTATAAATAAGCTTTATTTGTATTATTTTTTATTTAAACTTACTTTTTAAATCTTTATATTTGTTTTATCGTTTTAAGCACATTGCGATAAATATAATAACAAAACAATTGAATAAAAATAATAATAAAAAAAAAAATAAAAAATAAAAACATAAGCTTATTTTATATGTTTCATTTTATTTTTATTTAATAACCTTTTCAAACCTTAATACTCGTTTTTATTTTTTAAGCAGATCGCGATAAATATAATAAACAAACAATTAAATAAAAATAAATAAAAATAAAATAAAAAAATCAAACATAAGCTTATTTTATATGTTACATTTTATTTTATTTAAAACTTACAATTTAAACCTTTGTATTTGTTCTATTCTTTTAAGCACATCGCGATAAATATAATAAGCAAACAATTAAATAAAATAATAATAATAAAAAAATCATAAACTTATTTTATATGTTTCATTTTATTTTTATTTAAACTTACTTTTTAAACCTTTATAGTTGTTTTATTTTTTAAGCACATGGCGATAAATATAATAAGCAAACAATTAAATAAAAATAATAACAAATAAATAAAACAATACAGCTAAACTATAAAAAGAAAACTAAATAACTGATAAATACTTGTAAAACATTATTTGAAAAATGTATTTTGAAACACAACACGATTGATTTATAAATAATAATATATTTTTAATTTGTGTAGTTTATTGAAAGTAGTCTCCTTATTTGCTTCTGGTTTTACTTGAGTTACACAACGTTAAATAAACATACTTAACTAAAAATACTGTCATTTTAATAAAACTAAGTACAAATACATTGAATTAACATAGAACTTTAAAAAGCCTTCGCTAGTATCTGTTGGTAACAGTAAATAACCTATTATGACTCACAATACAAGAGTGCGAAATTTATTTTTTCATTTGATTTTTCAGGTATTTATTTATTTGTGGAAATAAACTTTTTTATTACATTAGAAACTAATAGAATTTTTCCTATAACTATACCTATTATTATATTTAGTATGCTTAAAAGTAATAAAATGAAACGTCGCGATTATATAATAAACAAACAATCAAACAAACAAAGAAAAAAAAAAAAAAAACTATTTTTTTAAACTTATAATTTTATAATTTCAACTATATGTCTTATTTTATTTTCATTAAACTTACTTTAAACCTCTGTATTTGTTATATATATTTCAACACAATACGATTAAACTATAAGACAAACAACAAAATAAAATAATCACATTAATAAATACACTAAGCAAATAGCTAGAATAAATATAAATAGTTCAATATATACAATATATTTCTTCCATTTTTAAGTTACTTGTTAAACATATTTATTTAAACATGTTTCTTTAGAATATAAAACTAGCAGTTCTACAAATAAAGAAATTAAAAAGCCAATACACATAACACTAACTTTTCATAAATTAGATATGCAAATATGAACAAAATAATAACTAAATTGTTAAGCTTTTGTAAACTGTGAACTTATAAACTTATAATAACAATTGCATATTCACTATTCACAATAGCTTTTTATTTAGTACACAACTGGTCTGTAAATTGTGTAGTTTATTGAAAGTATAATCCCGTTTTGCTTCTGGTTTAAATAAAGTTATACAACACATACTAAAGTAAATTAAATAAAGTAATTCACTACTATCTATTATATAAAACCAATTTACAAAATACATTAAAATAAATAAAAATGAACTTTGAACTTATAATAATAACTGCATATTCACTATTCAGAATTGCTTAAATTTAGTACACAACTGGTCTGTAAATTGTGTAGTTTATTGAAAGTATAATCCGTTTTTGCTTCTTGTTTAAATAAAGTTATATAACACATACTAAAGTAAATTAAATAAAGTAATTCACTACTATCTATTAAATAAAACCAATTTACAAAATACATTAAATTAAGTTAAAGTGAACTTTGAACTTATAATAATAACTGCATATTCACTATTCAGAATTGCTTTAAGTTTAGTACACAACTGGTCTGTAAATTGTGTTGGTTCTATTCAAGTACTCTCCTTGTTTGTTTTGTTTTAGTTGTATCACATTCAATACACATAATAAAGTAAACCAAATAAACTCTATTAATTTAAACTAAGTACAAATACATTAAGTTAATACAAAACTTTAAAAAGCTTTTGCTAGTATCTGTTGGTAACAGTAAATAACTTATTATGACTCACAATACAAAAGTGCAAAATTTATTTTCGTTTGATTTTTCAAGTGATTTGTTTGTGGACAAAAAAACTTTTAAGTTTTAGTATAAAAGACTAATTGTATTAATTTTAACTCAGAAAATTGTACTCTACAAGATGGTGCCATTATTTTTTCGATATCTCAAACTGGTCAAACCACTTTTTTAGCGCTCTAATTGGTTTAAACAGCAAATAACGTTATCTGATTGGCTTACGTTTTTATTTGCTAATAACTAGAATTTACTTTTTCTTTTAAGCGTTAAAGAAATGTAAATAAACGAGTAATATGTATAAATAGGTCAGAAAGAAAAAATAGTACAAAAAGATGAATTCAAAAAGCAAAAGCCTACGGCACGTGGTATTCCCAAGCGGTCACCCATCTAAGTACTAACCACGCCCGACACTGCTTAACTTCCCAGATCGGACGAGATGGGGTGTGCTCAGTGTGGTATGGTCGTAGGCGTTTGAAAGCGTTTACAAGCCTTTATAAACCCTTCGGTTTGTTTAAAAAACCTATTTGCACTTGATTTACAATCAATTTGATATTTTAAAATTATTCCTTATAAAATTTTAACCTGAATTAACCTTTTTTTTTGTTTTTTTTTATCAACAGTTACTCCCAAACTGTACTAAAACTGTATTGTAACTGTACAAAAGTGTTTGTTTAAATAATTGTTTATCTATAAATTACCTAAGACCAGGACAAGTAGAAGTAAAGTTTATTGAATTATTGAATTAAATAAATAAAATCGTAAAAATAAAATAATACAATATGTTTACAATTTGTCATTGATCTATCCATTTATGTTATTGCATTACAAATACAAACATTGCATACATTCAAGAGTATTATTCATCATTTCAATATAATAAGTTTTAAATTTATATTTATTTTTAAATAATTCCTGACATTTTAGATTACCTGAGATTTTTTTTTAATTAAATTAATTTTAGTAATTATATACTTGACGTTCTATTTTGTTTAATTTGATAACTCAACCATGTTTATATTTTTTTATAGTTTAACAGAACTATTAAACTAAAAGACATTACATACAGCTTCTAAAAGTTTTAAACACCTTAAAAAAGTAATATATAAAATAATTGATAAGAATATTAAACTTATAAAAATTTAGTAAAAGGTTATATAAACGTTATTTAAATTAATATAAGATAGTTAACTTATTTTTTCATTTAATGTGATATAATATATAATATATTTTGAGAGACAATTAATTAACGTAAACAATGTCATAGTGGAAACTGCATGTCTGCTAAAAACGTAAAACGCAAAACTGCTTTAATAAATCACTAAATAACAAAAAAATTGCCTGTCTAGCAGGCGTTCAAATTCAAATGACAAAGAAATTTAACTCCGGCTCTCAAGTATATGTCTTGCGTGACGACTAGCGGGACTCGATCTCACAACCTTCCGCTTATGAGTTAGCTGTCAAGACCAAAGACCCAACGCCACGACAAAGATAAAGAAATATTTTGCTATATAAATAGGTTGATTTTTATAATTTTGTCAATTACAATTACATGTCAATTACAGTGTCAATTTGAATTTAAATTAAATTAATTTTAGTAATTAAATACTTGACGTTCTAGTTTGTTTAATTTGATAACTCAACTATGTTTATTTATTTTTTACTAATTTTAAAATTATTATTATACAATATATTTGTTATATTATATTTATTTTATTACTTAAACTTATTATATACATTTAATATATAATATTATTAAATAACTTTATTAACGAATTAAAAACAAAATATTATTATTATTATGTTATTAATTTAGTGTTTTATTTTAAAGATATATTAAAGAACTAAACAGATATTACCCCTAAAAAACTTTGTTAATAATATATAAAAAGTACTCAAAGTCAGATTCGGAAATATATATACTGTTTTTTTTCATCAATATTGCAGGTCTGCGTAGCCGGGGGCTGTAATCTAGCTGCCAGCAGGCCTGAAATGGTGGCCACTATTGTTCAATGTTCAACTTCAAATTCTTTGAGATTATACTGTACTATCTATCTATTTAACAAATCTATCTAACAAATGTTGTTCAATCTAGGTTGTGGGTACTTGGGTCGAGTAATGCCTTTGACTTACAATCTGTTGTGGATTGTCAATATTTCTCTATCTATCAATAAACAAATCTATCTAATAAATGTTGTTCAATCTAGGTTGTGGGTACTTTGGTCGAGTAATGCCTTTGACTTACAATCTGTTGTTGATTGTCAACATTCCTCTATCTATCAATAATGATTATATTCAATATTAAATGTTGATTAATTCAGTTGTAAGAAAACCAGTGCGCTGGTTAGGTTGGGAGGCCTTCGACTTACAATCTTTGGGATTATCAACGTTCATCACAAGTACAGTAACGATCTCATTGAATTTCCAGTTGGAACATTGGATTGTAGTGGTGGCCTACTCTTTTTTGCCTAGTTTGACAAACTATTGTATATATATTGTATAACTTTATTTGTATTATTTTTTTTTTAAATTACTACTTATTATTAAAGAATTAAATTTTCTCCATTGTTTTCTCCATCGCGAACATTAAAAAAAAAAACTATGTATTTGAACTGTTTTTTATATGTTTTGTTTTATTTTTATTCAAACTTACTTTAAACCTCTGTATTTTTTATACAATACGATTAAACTATATAACAGAAAAATAATTAAATAATCAAACTATTGAATAAGCAGTTAAATAGTGTGTTTTTTTATGCTTCTTTCATTTTTAACTTACTTGTTAACCATATTTCTTTTATTAAAGTATAAAACTAACAGTTACTAAAATAAAATAATCATAAAGTCAATACACAAAACACTAACTTTTTATAATTTAAATATGCAAACATGAATATAGTTATGAAGTAAAGTTATTCAAAGCTTATAATTATGAAACTTTTGTATAATATTTTTGTTTTTTTTTTGTAATAACTACAAAATTGGTATTTTAGTTTATTGTTAGTAACTAAATATTTATATTTATTATACTTAAAAAAAACTTCTATACTAACTCTAATTTCAAAGCATATTAAAACATACAAATTTTACCAACTAAATATTTATTTTTATTTTTATTATTATAACTTTCAAACATAAGCTTGTATACCTTATATACCTATATACCTCATATAGGAGGCTTGACATAACATAACATTATTAATTCTTTTTGTTTGAAATAAACTCATTTAGTTATTAGTAAATTACAACATAAATGTTTATAACAATAAAACTAAGATTTAGCTTTTGAGTTAGTAAACTTTGATAGTTTTCTTTTAATAGTTTAATAGTCCTTATTTAAGTTCAAACAAAATTGCTATATATTTAATACACATACAAAAGTAAACTAAGTAAACGTAATTCAATAGTTTCTATTAAGTAAAATTTATTACAAATACATTAAGTTAATACAAAACTTTAAGAAGCTTTTGCTAGTATCTGTTGGTAACAGTAAATAACTTATTATGACTCACAATACAAAAGTGCAAAATTTATTTTCGTTTGATTTTTCAAGT
>NW_028139952.1:0-38980 GCF_965202585.1 Thalia democratica | reverse complement strand
TGTTTATATGTAATGAAATATTTCACTTATACAGAAACATTTTACACTATTGCTTTAATTGATTAGTGGATAAAATAATAAAACATTTACTTAAAATATTAACAACAATATGAATACCAAGGCTGCCAGTATTTAATTCAAAAACTGTACTCTTGTAAAATTCAGCTTTATTTAAATATAATTAGAAACTAAGCAGCAAAAGCTGTTAATGCATTATGTACTTTACATTTACTTAATATCAATTGAGTTTGAGCACTAAATTATATTAATGATTTTCTATGTTTACAAAAACAAAAATTAATCAAGTAAGTAATATTTAAGTATTTAAAATTGAGTGTTGCTGAAACATTAAGTGCTTGGCAACCTTGAAAAATAATCTTGTATGACATTTATCTGTCTTAATTAAATAAGAAACTAACCTCACTAAGAGCTGCAGTAGTCCAAGAACTGACTTGGTTCACCAAAATGGTTAGCAGTATTGAGGATTGATTAGGAACTAGAAAGATGATTGATCTAGCATTTAAATAAATAAAGATGCCCATTTTGTTTCTGCTCAACATAAGACTTTTTAGTGGGTTTATGAATATAGAGTGAATCAAACAAATGACATTTTTTCAAAATACAGGTAAAGACTTTTCTTTAAAGTTGTGAACAAAAAGATAAAAACACACATGATTTTCATAATAAACTAGAAGACTGTTGATTTAAGACAATTTTTCAACAAACAGGTAAAGACTTTTCTTTAAAGTTGTGAACAAAAAGATAAAAACACACATGATTTTCATAATAAACTAGAAGTCTTTTGATTTAAGACA
Organism: Thalia democratica; assembly: GCF_965202585.1. Lineage (NCBI taxonomy): Eukaryota > Metazoa > Chordata > Thaliacea > Salpida > Salpidae > Thalia > Thalia democratica. The sequence goes on along the minus strand of NW_028139952.1, from coordinate 38,165 downwards.
GTTTTTCAACATACATGTAAACACTTTTCTGTGGAGTTGTGAACAAAAAGAGAAAAAAATACATGAATATCACAATAAAGTAGAAGACTGTTGATTTAAATCACTTTGACAACATACAGGTGATGACTTTCTTTGAAGTTGTCAACAAAAAGATAATTAATACCCTTGATTATCATAATAAAGTAGAAGACTCTTGATTTAAATAACTTTGACAACATGCAGATGATGTAGATTTGTTTTCTTTTCATTTTTATTCAAGCATAAACAGTTCAAGTTTTAACTTTTATTGATTTTTTTCATACTATGTCATTGGTTTTGAATTGTATGTGCTTGTACTTTAAGTACCTTTTATTACTTAAAGAAACATATAAAAGGTAAACTCTAAAAATACATATGTAAAGAAAGTTAAAGTAAAAATTTGATGACCTACCACTTCCAAGAAAACTGTTCTAAAATGAATTGCAATTTTTTAGAAATTTCTGCAAACAGATTTTTTGTATAATTACGTAATAAATAAAAACTTTGTGCAAAAAATTCACTTGGTGACATTCACGAGGCCTCTCTTCTCTCGCTTTAACAGTTTTAATCTAATTTTAAACTTTTAGCTCTAACTTTTTCAAAGCTTGTTTTTTTCAAAAATAAATTTTACCATCATGTCGAGCACCGAATTCTGCTTCAAAAAACACCAAACACTTTATAAAAACGATGAAAAATAAGCATAACAGAGCTTTAAAACTTCAAATCTTTAAATTTACACTATTTTGTAGCTTTAAATACCTTTCAAACTTGTATCTGTTTGCATGAACTGGTTTTAAACAATTAGCAGGCATTAGTACTCCAAATATGTTCAAAACAAATATCTCTGCTACATTTTAAATTTAAGCTTTAAGCTTTTGTATCAGCTAAAGGTTTACATTTGTAACTTTTCATTAACTGCTTTAAAAAATCTTTCTAAGAGAATATAAATATTTCAATTCAAACTTTGATTTAATATGATAATCGTAAACTTGAGATTTAGAGTTTAGTTTATGTAACTTACTGTACAAACTTATTGATTTGTTTATTTATAATGCTTCACTATAATTTCAATGAGATAATTAGTAATAAACACCTTAATAAACATTTACAAAGACATTCAGGCTTAGCTTAACTTTACACACTATGTTTAAAACATAACAAAAAACTAATGAATCTATTAAGGAACGTTAAATACATTAAAAAAAAGCTGTTAAAGAACAAGTTATATTGATATATTCTACAAACAAAAGTAGCTTTTATCTAAAACCATACATGATAATTATAATTGGTTTCATATAACCTAGTTTGACACTTACATTTCATACTTCAAAGTTAATATCAATGCAGTTGTGTAAGAAATTTTTGTTTTAAACATTGATTTATTAAGCCATAAGTTTTTCAATACTTTCATTTTGTTTTACTTATGTATGTTTTATCTTTCTATTTACCTTGCATTCTTTTCCTATGACTTTTTTTGTTTTGTTTTTAACAAGTGAAGATCATATATATCTTAATATAGTTTAATAACATTGTTTTGTTTATAATAAACTGTGAAAACAAAATATAATGGTCTACATAAAGCTACTTGAGTTGAAAACAAAATTAACTTAAAGCAAATTACAATATCATTAAAAATATGCAAATTTTTAACCAACAAAATCGAATGATTATGAACAAGTATAACTTTTTTTAGATTTGTTTATCTTTTTTTTTTTAAACTTGCCAATACTTAAAAATAAACATTTCCATCGTTTCCGGCGAGAAATTTCATGCTAAAGAGCCCCAAAAAAATTATCAAAACGATAAAAAATAAGCAAAATGGATCTTTAAAACTTCAAATCTTTAAATATACACTATTTTGTTTTATAAATTTTCTGCACTCAGTGTCATATCTCCTATGAGGCTCCAACTACACAGGATCGGGAAACTAAAGCCAGCGAGAATATACGAATTACTTTTTATCTAAAAAACACTTGTCAAAAACTGTTTTTCAAACTTATGAGGCTTCAATTGTAATAGCTTGGAATTATCAAAACTTAATTTTTATTATCTAATGAACTTCACCACACGACAAACTACAGCTTCGGAGACAACCCGCGACCGGTTTGTGTTTATTAGGACTCATCAGGCAGGCATGGTCGCAAGAAACCGCTGTTGAGATCTTACCAAGCGGGGTTAAGTATAAAGTACTGAGCGACCGTTTGTGAAGGTGAGAAAATTGTTGCACGTTAAACCTCTAAACTGCTTAATTGACCTTTTTACCCGCTTAGTTATTGCGCATTTGAACTTTTTCTTTAATTAATTTTAAAAGAATTATTTATATATTATAAATAACTGCGTCGCGCGGTAGACTTATTTTTTTATACTATTGCCTGCCTGCGACATCTTTCTACTATAATTGGCCGTTTACGTAAAAAAACAGCCATCCTGTGTTCTAGAAAATCAAATTCTAATAAACTCCTACCTAATGTTACTATTTACCTAATTTTTAAGACTTTTCTCTTTTTTCTCAGGGTTTACTGCATGAGCATTTAATCAACGAAATGTCAGTGCAGGTAGGCAAATGTTTTATCGAGGTGGTGCCATTCAGCTTCACTCCATCAAGGGTATGGTATTAATAAAAAAGTATATACACATATATATACCTAAAATAATTCGTTAATTTAAAACAATTCACTTCATTAAAAATTTATAGTCTATTTTATTAAAAAATTCACGGAAGAAATCATTAAAAAAAAATAAAATCTCATCTTTTAGATGTAAAAAGTAATGCTTGTTTGAAGCATCTCGCCTGATTGCATTCTATTTTCAAGCATAATAGGCTTGAATTCATTCAAAGTATAGCTAAACAACTAAAGTTTGTTAATAGTAAATGGTCAAGTTTATTGTTGAAAATGTTCTAAAAGTCAATTTTCTAAAAATAATTTATCTACTAATATGAATGAAATGACGCTTGAGTGCGTTTCAAGTTTAACGCTTCATTGCGTTCTTCTTGGTGTGCTCGGCTGCCTTCTTGTCGAATTGTTTTTTGTCTTTCACGAAAAGCTCTCCGATTTCTGGCACCAATGCGTGAGTACCATCCGGGTTGGCGATGCGATCGAACAATGCTATTAAAACTGTTGAAAAATACTCAAGTTTCATGAATTATTTCTAACTTCAGATGTAAGTAATTAAAAGATTTATATTGAACCAAACAATAAGACAAGGGATAAAAAAATTCAATTCTTTGTACATACAAAACATTAATAAATTTATTTCATTATTCAACTTTTTATGCTGTTTTATTCAACAAAATATAAGCTATACGGATAACTATGCTCCTTTATTAGCAATCCATTATTTTTAGTAGTGCTTAACACAAAAAACTCACCTGAATTTATTTTGGTTGCTGGCGCCCAATTGTCAGCGGTGAGAAGCGGAAGGCAGACTTTTCCGTTGGCGTCCACATTGCAGTGGTAGATTGGGGTGGTGAAGTTTATTGTGGGCGGTTTGAAGGGGTAGTTATCACAAAACTTGATGTTCACCATGAACGAACCCTTGTCATATGGACTTCCCTGTAATAGAAAGTGTTGTAGTGCTTTAAAAATATTCTAAATCAAACCTTTTTGATATAAGATTGCTTTTATTTCTAATTTTAATATTTTAGAAAAAAAAAAGTTTCTTTAACATTCTTTTCATTGGTTTTTTATCAAATTAAATATTTAATTGTTATGAAAATTGAGCTCTTAATTAATTTTAAAAAATTTAACAATTATATCATAAAAGAAATATTTAACATAAAAATTACTTACAGGCAATATTCTGATATTCCACTCTTTGATGTTAGATCCATCAGCGAGTTCCAATTCTGTGAATCCATCAGGAAGACCTTGGCTACACAACAGTCCGTATTCCTGAGAATAAAAATATAAGAAATATTTTTTAGATTTTCTCTACAGAAGTGAGGTTATTGCTAATAAAGAACAAACTGTTAATTGAAAGGTTTTTCAAAAGACTTTTTTTAAACAATTGTGCGTACTACTTCTTAACAATTTTTTTTTCATTTAAGAGCTTTAAACTACTAAAAAGGTTATTTTAAATCATATACTAGATTAACAGTTTTTTTTGATTATCATATAAAGTTTTAATATTTTCTAGTTGTGGAACTTTAAGTATTAAAAAAAGTTAATAATTATATACACAAACCACTAACTTTTTGACATCTCTTCAGGCATTTATCTGCAACCATTTTGATTTTATTGTTTTACTAATTGTTTTACTAATCTAAAATGAATTACTGCTAGGTTTATATCTTGCTGATGAAATTTTGAACTTATAAGTATACTAAAGTTAACAAACTTGAGTTTTGTATATAAAAGTAAACAATATTTAGTTTGTTTGACTTATAAAAACTTATAAATTAAATTAAGGCATAAATTAAAATAAATGAAAGAAACTTTTGGACTATTAAATACTAAAATTAGCAAAGTTTTGATTTTAATTTCATTAGAATTGTCCCAAGATTTAACAAAATATCCTTTCTCTTATATTTTTTACAATAATAATATTGTTAAGTATGAACTATACTTAAATTTTAAAGAAAGCAATTCTTAAAATGATTAGCAAAACAGTTACACTCAACTTGTTTCACCCAGCTAAATTGCATGACATTTAAGTATTTCTAATAATTGTCCCTGCATATAAGCATTTTAACTATTACATTTTTATACATTTTACAATATGAAAAATGTTCTACTTGAAAATTTTTAACTCAATAACTATTTATCTATTTACATCTAAAAGATGACCATTCAGAGGGAAAGGTACCAAAAATATTAAAATTGGAATTAAATTTTGTATTCTAAATATGTTTAATAATATATAGCAATTAACATAAACTCCATTTTTTCACCTTCATTACATAAATATTTTAATTTATCAGAATAAAATTAATTATAAAATTAAACTCTGATAGTTTTTAAAACTGCTTGAAAAAGAAATCAAACAAGTTGGTTTGTAAATTATTTATTGTATTAAATACTTTCTTTGTTTTCACTGATAGTCATCTAGTCTACAATTTTTATACTTAATGAACTGCATTTAAATAAAGAAATTTAGAATGAAATTTAAACATTTTCCTGCACATAATGTTTATGTAGTTGCTATTTTCACTCATAAATTATTTTCCAATTTAATGTCAAGCATTTGTAGACATATTCAATAACATATAAAATCTTTAAACAACTTAAAAGTGAAATCAACTTTTATTTAACAACATATAGCAACTTTGCTTATACCAGATTTATCACTCTACTAAGTGTTAAGCAGGGTTGCCACTGGTTTTTGAGAAATTTTTATTCAGGTTTTCTGAATTAATTCTAGGTTTTTAAAACTACATGTTTTTGGCCTATTTTAAGGTTTAAAATTTTGTTAAGCACTATAAAACATTAAAAAAAATGCAGTCAAACTACTCTTAATGTGGTTTTTAATTTTTAAAAGTTTAATGATGACAAAATATTTTACACTTATGATAAATTACTTATGTTAAATTAAATATTTACTATTTAACATATAAAAATTTGTTAAAATCTCAGGTTTATTTTCAAAATTTCTTAAACTCCTGGTTTTTTGAGTTTTATTTTGCAAAGTTAATTGTCAAATTCTTGTTAATCCAGGTTATTTGTCAAACCTGGTTAAGGTTTTATCAAGCTAATTTTAGTCAGCTAGCTTGAGATTAAAAAAAAACTACAAAAAATTTAATCTTAACCAATCTATGATACTAAAAACTACCATCACATTAATTCAAAGACACCAATAAAAAAAAGTTAAAATAAATAAAGAGGATAAAAAACAATAAAAAAATATTGGGACTTAAAATTGCATTCAAATTAGGCTGAGCTTTGCATAAAAGACTAAATAAGTATGATTTATCATAAAACTGTAAGAAAAACTTTAATTTAGCCTGAGTTAACCAGATTTTTTTTATTTTTTTACATAACTCTTAAGAGTATATAATAGATACTAAAACTTTTATTAGAAATTTGTGGATGGTATTCCTTTTTAAAAGGTCAATAATTAATTTAAAGTTTGTCATGACACCATACTAACACAAAAAAAAATTAATTATAACTGACTTTTTAAAGATTTTTGTCTTGTGCAGGGTTGCCAATGGTTTTTGGAAAATCTTCCTTAGGATTTCAAATTTTTTTCCAGGTTTTTAAAATTTCACATTTTAGCCTTAATTTAAAATAAATTTTAAGGTAAAAAAATATTCAAATAGTAAAACAACACTGAAAAGGTACTCTAAAGCTACTTTAAATGTATTTTAAAACTAAAATAAATTGATGATGACAAAAACTTTTTATCTTTATGATAGATTTTTTGGGTAAAATCAAGATTTCATTATTTTTAATCTATAAGTTGTTTGAAATTCCAGGTTTTAAATTCCAAGTTTAGACCAGGTTTTGTTATGTTTTTTTTTCAAATTCCAGTTTTTTTTTATTGTAAATTGTCATCTTTAAGGTTTTTACAGGTTTCCAGGTTTTGTGGCAATACTAGTCTAAACACTTTAAATGTTTACTTTAATACAAAAATTTAAAAAACCAGTTTATAAGTCTAATATCTAAAATTTTAAACAATTAGTAATAAAAACAATTAAATCTACTATTATAAGTTAATTTTCTATTTGAAACTCATTACAAAAACATATATTAAGTTGTTTATTAATCTATGAAGGTAGAAAATACTATCAATCATTAAAATTTTAAACAAATTTGAAATATTTTTCAAGTAGTTTTATATAAAGTTAAACTAGGCCAACATTTAGTAAAATTAAAAGCCAATTTTTTAAGAAAGTATACTTTTAAAGGTCAGTCTGAGCTGAAAAAAGCTAGATCAGCAAATTTATAAAAGCTTTTTTTTTCTACCTTTATTCCTAACCATACCCAACAATATTTAAAACAATAAAAAGTATAAGTAATCTTAACTAAAAACAAGATCAAATTACTAATCTTTTTCCAGCAAATACTGGCCTTATTCTTAACTTTATTTGAAACAATTTTTACTGAACTAGTTAAAACACATACAATAAAAAAACATATATTACCAAACTATACTACCTAAATAAACATTTATTAGATTGAGTAGTTATTGACAACTCAAATTAATATCAGTAAATGCTTATTATATTGTGGAAATTATTTTAAATACTAGTGTGTTGGTCTCTTCCATAAAAAGAATAAAACGAATTTGGTCTTTCAATACTTGTAACCTAAGCATTAAAATTACTTTTTATTTCAATGATAGCAGGGATAGAGAAACAAATCAAGTGAAACTGCAAAAGCAGATATATTAGACTTTTATATGCAAACACTACATTATTCACCAACCATTAAAGTTTAAAATCTATAATACGCGAACTTGTTAAGTATTCAGAAATCTTTTTTTTTTCTTAAACTTATGATGTCCTCAAACAAATGTTAATTAAATTTTTCTCATGATTCCCAGGTGAATAATTTTAAAAATTTATAGACTGAGAGATAAATCAAGTCAAATAAAAAAAATATAGCTACTAGGCCTTTTTAAGCAACCGCTACATTATTCATCAAGCATTGCAATTTAAACTTGAAAAAACGAAAACATGTTCAGTGTTCAGAAATCTTTATTTCTGAAATTTATAATGTCATCAAAATGATATTAATAAACTTATTTGAGATTCCTAGCTGTTCAACTATATAACTGAAAGGTTTTATTGTACGCCAATTTTTTAGAACAAATTCTTTAGCCATTTTTTCGTTCAATAAACAATAAAAAAGTAGCACAGCAGGCAGATGCACCACAACGATTCTGTTTAAAAGTGGAAACGTGTCAAAATTGCACGAAGGGTCAATTTTGCACATAGTTGCTCTTGCACGAAGACAATTTTGCACGAAGACAGTTTTGCACCAGGTGTCAATTTTGCAAGAGTTACAGTTTTGCACCGAAAGTCGTATTAGCAAAAAAAAAAAACGTAAAAATAAATCAATAAAAAATCAAAAAAATTGTTACTGACCAAGAGTAAGGGCAAGGGGTAACAGTGATAGTAAAAATAAAATTATAAAAATAACTAATAAAAATTATTATTAAAAAAATAAGAAAAATAAATAAATAATAATAAACTAATTAAAAGTAAAAAAAGGGTACCGACCGAAAAAAGGATTAGGGGTAACATAACAGTGATAAGAAAACTTTGAAAAAAAAAATGAATTAATTAATAAAAAGTACTAGACAAATTACCCACCGAAGGTAAGAAATAGGGGTAAGGGTAACAGTGATAGTAAAAAATTAAGGTATAGTAAAAAAGTGATAGTAAAAAAGATATAATGAAATGAAATTAAAATTGAAAAAAAAAAAATAAATAAAAGTTTAACCCATGCAAAAATGTCTCCGTGCAAGAGTGTCTACGTTAAATTTTTTCCGGTAATGTAAACTTGACATCCATACTTAAAAGTATTAGCTAACAATTTAAAAATAGCATATAAAACGTGTCTTCTCCAAAAAACAACTTATAATATTTCAAAATAATTGAATTCCTTTTTCAATAAGCTAATAAATTACTAATACATTACAATTTACAAAAAACTACAAAGGAAAGATTAATTTAATAACTTGATAAACTGTTCTGTGCTTTTTAAAATGTTTCAAAATACAAAAATTGTATATAAACATCATTATAAGTAATCCTTAAATTATTTTTTTACTGTTCGTAAAAGTAAAAACAAAAAAGCAGTACAGAAGCCCTAAATTTAACATAAAATAAACTAAACAAAAATGTTTTGATTTTTGTCGACTTAAATAACAGTGTAAAAAATTAAATATAAATAGATATTGTGTGGTTTTAAAAAAAAGTTTTTCTTACTAAAAGCTTGAATACTTATATAGAATATACTTGAGTAAGTAAAGTACTCTGTCAATACTGCTTGTTTATTTGCTTGATATAGATTAGCGTTAAATCTCAAGTTTTTTTTATGTTCAATATTGACTTAACTTTTGCCTTTCAGTAATCTTTAACTACGTTCTTTTAATTTAATTTTAATTCTTTTAGGATTTAAATTGTTTTTTATTGGATAAACATAATCACTTTAGTTTATAGTGCTTATTTTTTATCGAAAAATGATTATAACAAAATCATCTTATTTATTGTTCTAGATTTTAATTATTTATAAAAGTTAGAAATTTACATTTTATTTAACTACGTAAAAAATGCTGAAAAGAAACTGTATTTAAACTAGTTTTTTAAAATTATTTTAAATGAATTAAACTAAACTAAATAGTAGGTTATACATTTTAGAAAACTATTATCCTTAAGTTTTTATTGTACTTTAATGTAAAAATTTTAATACTTTCTTTCAAATAAATTTAATTTTTAAAGTTATATTCTTCTTGCGTCCTTAATTTTGAAGACAATGTGGTATTCAAAGAGTAAATTTGTTTTATTATAAACAAATTTAAAAAATCTCATCTTGTAACAACGTTTTAAATGACTTACTTTCAAGTTTTTATAGTTTCAATAAAATAAAACAAAATAGTTAAAAAACCTGTGAATTATAATAAATACACTAAAGAAAGATTTAGATTAGTTTAAGTAGGTACAATTTATCTGAGAAAATATCAAATGCTTTTTCAAAATATTATTTTCTATCTAAATTGTTTTTTTTGTTTTGATATGCTAAAATTATTCTTTTCACTGTGTTTTGCGTTTATTTAAAACTTTTAATTGCCTTTTATTAGTACGAAAAAAAATATTTAAAGCTTTATGTAAAGAAATTAAGAATAAAGTTTTAACCGTCTGTTTAAAAACACTTTTAAAAATTTAAAAAACTTATGCCAAAAAAAATCAAAGGTATTTAAGTTAAACACAACAGTGAAGCCAAACAATAGTGTCAAAGTTAAGTCTACATTTGTAATAAACAAAAAGTAATTAAAATAAATAAGTTTTTTTTAGTTTCATAAAAACTTTATGATTATTATAAAAACGTTAAAATAAAATTTACTTAACCATTTAGAACTTTGATATTAAATATTTCGCAAACATGCTACTAAAAAAAATATACATTTAGTTTTTGAATTGTTAAATAAATAAAAAAAACTCTTAAGCAGTTCGTTTTTCTATTTAATTAAAAAATGTTAAGGTATAAGTTTTATAATTTACACTAACAATATCTTTGAAATTAGATTTAGACATATTTAAATTAAAAACAGTCCGTTAATAATTCTACTAGAGCCTGAAATACTTTTTTTTTGGTAAATTTGCATTACAAAAAAAAAATCAAAAAAGGGCAAAACATGCAACCAGCTTATTTTTTACTGGTAAAACAAAAGAATTTATCACTGAAACTGTGTTTTAAATTATGGAATTTAAAATATTGTTTTCTAGAAATATAAAAATAGAACAAAAGTTGATTTAAAAAAAGGAAAAATGAGGATTTTTATGTTTGATAACATAAGCACATAGATTTTTATTGAAATTATATTTTATGTAGCATCTTGTAGCCTAATTATATAACTTAAAAAACTAATGCTTTATTTTTTGAGATAAAGTTCATTACATTAGTGCTAGGGCTTATAATTTTTTTTTTACATAAGATAATATATCTCAAAAAACACAAATACGTTTGTAACAATGTTTTTACTGTATTCATTAGTTAGTAAACTATAATGTTAATTGTTTTGCTTTTTACTACAAACCTTTAGATAATTTCATTTTAACTCTATTTGACATCGCCCACTATAGAAAACTTGTTCTAAAACAATTAATTATTTTCTTAATGATTTTTGTTTTGTTAAAATCTTAACCGAGATTTATATGTTGAGCAAGCTAAGATCAGTAAAAAAAGTTAAAGCATGTTGATAAAAATGTATGGCTGCCAAAAGTTTTAAAATCATCCCCCTTTCGCGTTTTTTCCCAAGAATTAATGAAATTATGAAATAGCCCCTTTTTAAAATATTTTCAGAGAAACTTGGTGATGAGTTTTGAGAACTATTCAAAACAACTAAACTGCAATTGATAATTGTATATAAACATGTTGATGAAAATTAAAGGAAAAGTTAAATATACTTGTTTAATTTTCTATACTAGTTAACAAACAAAATAAATTATAATTGTTTATTTTATTCGTAAAACCATAAGCACTAAACTGTCAAGAGTACATTCAAAAGCATGTAAAAACCGAAAATGTGTAAATAAGTGTTATATTGCATTAAGAAACCATTCAATTTATTTTAGTAAAAATTTTAAAATTCAAATTGACTTACATTATTTTAAAAGTAAAGACAATTTAAACTTTGTGTTTAGTCCTGAAAAAGGTTTGGCACAAATTAAAGTAATTTTAGACAAATTAAAGAAAACTAAAAATGACTGTTTACTATTTTACTATTTCACTAAAAAACTTTTAGACCAAAAGTGAATAATATATTTTTATACGAATAGGCATATATATAAAAAAATTGCAATAACTTTTTTTTTAAATAGGAATTTTTTGCTATGTACTTCTAGTACTTTTTTGAGTACTTTAAAGATTAGATATATTGTAAATCATAAATGGAAAGGAAAAAAAAAACATTTTAGTTTGAACTTGTCTTTATTTAAAAATAAACTTAAAGAAAATAACTTTAACAGGTTTTTGTTAAAGCTATATGCATTTTAAAACTTTTAAATCTCAATAAATTTGAAATCGAAACCTTTTTCCCATATTTTTGCTAGTAGTATGTTTTTAAGGTACCTTTTAAATGTACTTTTTTACATATTTTTTTAAATTTAAAATGTAAACTCACTGTTGAAGTAAACTTGTTATTTTTATTAACAATTAAATAAACTGTTAACCTAGCTGTTCTTGATAACAGTGATATTTATACTAGTGTTAAAATAATATAAGCTTTCATTGAGTTTTAAAAAACGGAAACTTTAAACTAAATAATAATTGTAAAATATTAGTATTTTCAATGAAATTCAAAAAAAAAAAAGATTAATACTAACTCAGCTTGCAAAGTAATTATTTAACTTTTACAAAAGTTTGTGCAATGAACTCACTCTTAAAAATAATTGCTCTTCAACCCACAGTCAATGAGAAGTGTCTGCTTAAAAAAGGAGCTCCAAGTCTTTCTTCCATCAACATAGCTGAGACAAATGAACCTGGAAAATTTATCAAAGACAAAAGTCCCGATGATCTGCTTACAACCATCAAAGACAGAATTGATATCATATTTAATGAAATTGCGTCGCCTACCAGAAATAAACCCCAGCCAAAAGAAAATACTGAACCTTTGCCTAAATTTGGAACTTCTAAACTCTGCGTTGACGAAACAGCCGAACCTGAGGAGACTACCGAAGATGAAAAACAACAACAACTCCTCAACAAATTACAAAACAAAATAAAATATCTGAACCAGACTTTAAAAGAAACTGATGAGAGACTTAGAAGAAACAACAAGTGTTTAAATGCAATGACAGGTGAAGTTACTTCTTGTTGCAACAAAACGGTTCTGTGTAATAAACGTATGAAAAGTAGATCGCGTAAAGCGCAGTCAATTATGATGTGGATTGTACTTATCAGTTTTGTTGCAATGGTGGTTTTTATTGTGTGGTTTTCTTAAAGAGACATGCTAGATTAATATTTCTACTGTGCTAAAAATTGTATAACACTTTTTTTTTATAAATTGGGTTATCTTTAACCATAGACAGTCTACTACTAAATAATTAAAAACATAAATAAAGTGTATACTTACTAAAACTATTTTTAAATACTGCTTCTTCTAATTTATAAAATAATATTTATAAAAGCTTGTAAATTGTATAATATTTTTAAATCTATGTCAATTAAGAGTTCACTTTAATAGATAAATGTTACACTAACTTTGACCAATATTTAGTTTTTATTATTTTGTATTCGTCAACTTCGATTGTGTTTTATTATTTAAACGAAGTGAATACAAAAATATTACTTAAAATTTAGTCTGATTTAAAGTTATCATAAGCACATAGCTTAAATATAATAAATATACTTTCATAGTTTTTGCACAAAACTGTTATGCATTAAATATAAAAATTAAAGTAGTGTAATATGCTTTGATAAATGCTTTGTAAACTCACATATGTAAAGAGTTAACATTCATTTTTATTCTTTCACTGTTTGATTAATGTTATTACAGTTTGACAAAGTGAGATGCTACCAAAAACTAAAACTTAAACTACAACGTTTAAAAACAGATGCGAATTATATCTGTATAAAAGCCATTAACTAAATAAAATCGCATTTACAAACAATGTTGATATTTAAAACTGTTTAAACACATTTAGTTATTCATACTGCAAAATACTTTGTAAAATTACAAAAAAATAGTTCAACAATATCATTTAATGGCAAAGCTTCATATTTAACAGTTAAAAATACAAGAATCTATAAAAAGAAATTGAAGATTAAAGATTTTTATAGTGAATTATATTATCTACAATAAAGCTAATTAAAGTTTTTGACAAAAAATGTTCATAGTCAGTGTATCCAAAAAATAAAATGACATTTATTCGTTTGTTTTATTTGATGACTTCTACTAAAAATTCATTAACTCATTATTCTATATAAATATTCTTGTAGTTATGTCTAGTTTATCTAGTTGTCTAGTTCAAAAATTGTCTGAACTTCAATGTTTTCTTTAGAACATCATTTTACGTTTGTGGGTTAGCTTGTCATTTTCGTTAAAGGACTCTAATGTTTCTTTATATACAAACCAGTAATTAAATACAAACTTGATTAGTTAAATTTAAAATTATTTTTATTACGTAGCTTAAGAATATTGTTACACATAACTGGTAAATTTTTATGTTTATAACAATTTCAAAGCAAAAGTTCTTAAAAAGTGTAAAACTGTTATTGTTATCTTTATATCAATTTTAATAGTTTGAATCATTATTTTTATTAACTAACTGAGCAAAGTATTAGCTTTTATGAAAACAGAAAATAATTCACCTTTCGATTAATATACGTTCTATAACTACTTTTACTTGCTATACTTGGTTTTTACAGCTTATTGCATAAAGACTTTAAAAAAAATAATAAATTTTCTAACTACTTTTGCTTTTTTATCATTAGGTTTGAACTTAGTGATTAAAAACAAAAAGTAAATGATAAAATTTTCAAATTTTAAGTATTTAATTTTTACTTTTGGTATTTTTATAATGTATTAAAAAAACAAATGACTTCAATTTATTTCTTATCTTTTTGTTATATTGTTATTTTTTTGTTTTAAACAAGATTTGTTGATAAACAAAATATTAAAGTATTTTTGTTTTATGAAACGCTTGTTATACTACAATGTTAATAAAAGAGTTTTCTATTGGTTAATTAAGGTTCTATACTGTATATTTTTGCAAGTTCTGCAATTAAAGATTGACACCATTTGCAGCAATCTTGAACTTAATTGAGTTTATTTATTACAAATATTTACTTAAATTTATTTGTCTGGGTACAAGTAAATGTGTCTTATGATCATTATTGAGCTTTCGATTGACATAATTAAATGCAAGTCATTTCTTTAAACAAGTATTTTTTATAAAATATCTAAAACCAGCTTTACGAAAACAGTGTACATTGATAAACAAAAATATTTGCTGTCTGACCAAAAATGACTTTGCACTTTATATATCAAACAAGTGTTTATTTTACATAATTTATTGTAACACTTTACTAACGGACTTATATAAAAAACGTTTTTTAGACATATGCTTTACACCAAACAAAAGAATCTCAAAATACAAGCTTAGGAAACTAAAAATTAAAAATGTTTGACGATAAAAATGTATATACGAACTATCATACGATAAACTGTAAAATTATCCTATTTAGTTTTAAACAAATGTGAGATGTAAACTTACTTTATAATGATGAATAAAAAATCTTTATTAAATAAAACTTTATCAATAGTATAGTTATATAAAAACTTGTTAAGTATCTACTAACGCACAAAAATAGTCTAAAGCTCATACTATTAGCTTAAAAAATGTTTACACATAGATATTTTTAACGTATTATAATTTTGTTATGTTTAATAAAAAAATGTTAAAAATCTATAATTATTCTATTTTTTATCTGCTTTATAAGTATGCTTTATTATATTTTGAAAATTAGTTTATGAAAACATTTCTTATTTACACGTATGTTTTGAAATAAACAAAAACTTTGATAGTTTTCGTAAAAACGTCTTGTTTAACAAAAAAATTTAATTTTGTTATCTGGGTGTGAGAAAATTTCTTACGATTGTTTGTCAACAAACAGAAAAAAACAGCTATAAACTAAAAATAATAAAAAAAAAGGTGCAAAACAACTTTCAATTTTAATAATTTATTTTTGTAAAAACAAGTCGTACTTATGAGAACTATAAAGTGCAGCTGGTATATATATTTTTTTAGAAAATTTATGCTAGCGTATTGCTTTTATAGTTCTTATCTAATTTTTTTTCAAATAAAGTTGTTTCGTGCCAAAATGTGTTAAAGTTTAACTTGTTATTTAATATTTACACGTATAAGTTTTTTTGAACTAGTAAATAAAAGCTTGATATTTAATAAAATGTTATTTTCTAAAGCTTGAAATTAATTTCTTAATACTTTTTGGTAACAACAATAGAATTGCTTTA
Source organism: Thalia democratica (assembly GCF_965202585.1). Classification (NCBI taxonomy): domain Eukaryota; kingdom Metazoa; phylum Chordata; class Thaliacea; order Salpida; family Salpidae; genus Thalia; species Thalia democratica. The sequence continues at coordinate 22,505 of NW_028139952.1, read as the reverse complement.
ATATTTGTAGTTTTTTACTGTAGTTTAGATTATAGAAGATGAAACAAATTTAACTTCCTAAACATTTGTGTGTTTATCGAACGACAAAAAATATATCAAAATATTTGGTTCAAATAAATTGTGCACGAAAAAACTTTCGGTTAAGGAGCCGCACACCAAAGATACTTTTTTACATCTTTTCCAGGACCAACTCGCTTAAGTATTACAATTTTTATTTTGAGCTATAAATAAAAACTTAATATTTTACTACAATATCCTTTCTTAAATTTTAAAGTATTTGTTTGATGTTTTTGAAAAAAACAACAGAAGTGTTTTAGAATTGATGGTTTTCATCATAGCTTATGTCGTACAAAACTAAAATAAACTTGTTTTCGTTTATATTTAAATCTTATTGTTTTTTTTAAGCGTTTTGGAAATTTTTACATTGATATTTTAACTTTGAGTTTCAAGTTGTTTTATCGTGTTGAGAAAAAAGTATTAAATTATTTACATTTTTTTACTCTAAATCGTTTTTTGATTTTTTATAAGCTAGATATGTTGATAAACAAAATCTTTAAGTAGTCTTTTTTTAACTGGCTGTGATACTAAAACTTTTACAAAAGAACTTTTATTTGCTTAGTAAAGACTCCTTACTGAATATTTTTTACTAGCCATATCTGCAATTAAAGCTTAACAGCATTTGCAGCAATCTACAACTTAACTGAGTTTATTTACAACAAATGTTTACTTATATTTATTTGTCAGGCATTCACAAAAATATGCCTTATGCTCTTTACAAGGCTTTTAACTGACAAAATGAAATGCAAATCATTTCTTTAAACAACGTTTTTTCATAAAATATCCAAAATTAGGTTTCATAAAACATTGTACATTAACAAACAAAATCATTTACTGAAAAACCGAAAATTACATTGCAGTTTATATATTAAATAATTATTTATTTTAATAATATTTATTGTAATACTTTACTGATGGTTTTGTCTAAAAAACGTTTTCAGACATATATTTTAAAATAAACAAACGTAAATTATAAAAGCTCATTAAAATAATGTTTTTATATTTATACATGTTTAGACTTTCTTGCTGCTAGCTTTAAAATGTATAAGCTTACAATTTTTTAGACGAAAGTAAAAAGTGTATACGTACTATTATACAAAAAGTTGTAACGTTTATCTTTCTATTTAATAACAAATGTAAGATGTAAATTTTTTTTTATCATCAAAAAATAATTAGAATTTGTGAAAGTTATTCAATGTAACAACTTAGTTATACACAACTGAATCAATTTTACTTTGTTTTAAAGTAAACAAGTTGAACGTATTAGTTCTTGTTTTAGGTCTTCGAGTCGTTTTTACTAGGCTTGAAATCTTTATCTACTTATTGTTGAAGTTTGTTTTCAACTGTTTACTCTGTGTACTTTTACAAATATAAACATTGTAACAAAACTATTAAAACAGTTTTAAACAACTATAACTAGTAATGTTATAATTTATCTAAATTTCAGAATAAACTAATACACTGCGGAAAACATGTATACTAAGGGGATTATTAAAATACTTTAATGTAATTTTGGTCAAGAACTTAATTGTCTATTGTTGAGTATTTCTATGTGCAAAGTTGGTTAAAAATTTAGTAATCCAAAAAAGGGCGACTAAAATTAATATTATTAGGTAAAAAACGTATTCAATAAACTTACTTTTTAAACTTTCACACTTTTTTGTGTAGTTCAAGTTGTTTTTAATTTTATTTACTAGATAAATGAAAGATAAAATGAATTTTATTTTTTCCAGCTTTCTAAATAAGCTTTTTTGAAATTGTAAAAGTTATTTAATGAGTAAATTTCCTATTTACTTGTCATTTTAAATAAATAAAATACTACTAACTTTTTACTTCAGTAGCTTGTTACAGATTTTATTTTGTTTATTGTCTAGGTGTGAGAAAATTATTTACGTTTGTTTGTCGACAAACAGAAGGAAACAAAAACATCAAAAAGTAATAAACCTACAATAAAAGGTAAAAAACAAGTTCCGATTTTACTATTTGTTATTGTAAATATATAAACACTATACAATTGCAGCTGGTATATTTTTATTGGAAAATTTATACCAAGGTATTGCTTTGTTATTTTTATGTAAATTATCTATAGATTAAGTTTTTTTGTGCCAACAGGTGTTAAATTTGATTTTTTTGTTCAATTTTTACACGTATAGCTTTTCTTTAAGTCGCAAAATAAAGATTGATATTTTAATTTACTGTCATATCCGAAACTAAAAAATTAATTTTTTAAAACTTTTTGGAAAATAATAGAACTGCATTTGTTCTTACAATTTTTTGTCATGGAACAGTTCATAGTAAAATAAAACAAACTTATTCTCTTACAAACGCATCAAAACTGCAATTGATATTTGAGTGAACCAAAACCGCAGCACTATAGTAACCTTACCGCCAAATATTTTACAAATGGGCGTTTTTAATTTTACATGAAGGCAAATATTTGGTTAGTACAAGTTTATAATAAGCTGTGTGTCAGGAATGTCAGAAGCTTTTCTTTGCAACTTCAGCTGAACTTGAAACAAAATTTATTTTGTTACACTTTTGTTTTGTATCAATATGTTTAGTACCTACTAAATCATATCTATTTTTTGTAATTTTTTTCAATATTTACTTTAAATTGCGCAATTTATTAAATAAAACATTTTATTTATTTTTGTTACTAAAAATAACTAAAATATTCTTCAAAACAATATTATAATCACCCACTAACTTATTGCAGCTTCACATTATAACGCGTGTGCGCTTAAAAAACGCGCTTTAATTTTTCACATAAAAATACGCACAATTTTAACTACACGCGCTCATTTGTATTGGTTTAAATTTCCAAGTTCACAAAACAATTGAAGCGTGTCGAATTCGTGAGGCTTTTCATGTGACATTTGATTTGCAGTTATCAAGAGTAAGTTGTGCTTATTCGTAGGGCTATTTCGTTAAGAGTATCATTTTATATGAATTTTAGCTAAATATTTGTTGTTTGTAAGTTAAGCTTTTTTCGGAAATAAAATAAACAGCTTTTTTTATAAACTTTTTTAAATACTTAAGAATAAACTTTACTTTAAGTAATTCATTTGAGTTTCAGCAGGTGGTATTAGTTAAACGTGTTTAAAGGTAAAAATTTTATTTGAGTTCATCACTTCTAAAACGTTTAACAATAACTTTATAGTTTATAAAAATAGGTAATTTCTATAAAAATCTATTAGTAAGTAATGAGAAAAGATGTTGTTAGTAACTTTTTTTTTTCATTTTCTATCTCTCGCCAAAAAGTTTAATGTTTTAATTGTTTTTGTTATTTTTAGTATAAGGTAGTTATAAGGTTTTATAGCTTTTTCTTGTAGATATTCAAGTAAATAATCTTCAACGTGCATGTTATTTGTAGAAAATTTTTTAAATTACAATAAACAGCCTTTATTATACATATTTTTTTATGTTTAGTAGAAATATAAATAGAGGTGTGCAAATTAAATAAGCTCCTTACATATCAAAAAATTGAGCAATCTTTTTTATTTAAGACAAATAAATATATAAAGAAGTATGAAATTAATAAGTGTTGGTGAAACCTTACTATTTTAGTAAGAAAGTTTTAAAAAATTTACCTTTTAATATTTTCAGAAATGTTTAACTAAACTAAGTTAAATAAAATATCAGTGTACTCAAATCGACACTTTATGTAAATTTATTTTGTGAATGATAAATTAAGGTAATGTGTTTCTAAGTTTTGTTTGTGTTTTTAATGAACTAAAAAGTTTTTGTTAAATGGAAAAATGTTAAAAAATCAGCAATTAAATTGTATTAAAATATTTTTTTATTACAATAAACTTATTAAAGGTTAATTCAAAATACTTCAAAACTTGACGTTATCTTTGTTTTTTTTAACTTATGTTGTCGTTCATGAAAATATATATTTACACAGGTTTTATTAATAAAGTACTTGAAAAAAAAAACACTTAAAACATGAGAATTAAAACGGTAAGTGTTTTTTTTTACAATTTTGATAAGCTTTAAACTAATGCAAGTAAAAGTATATTTTTACTTGCTAAATGATTTTACAACTAGATATATACAGCTGAAAAAAAATTATACGATTTATTTTAAAATCATGAAATAGTATTAGTATTAGAAACTATATGTAAAGTTGTTTTTGGGGAATTTATAAAGTTAAAATTAAACTATTTTTCGAAAAACTTAAAATAAATTTATTAAGATTAATAGCTCAAATTTGTCCAGCTGAAATTTTTATGTTTTTACTAAATAATCAAATTTTGGTTAAATTTTCAATGAAAAGAAAATACACAACAACAAAAGTTTAAACTTCAAACTAAGTGTTATGTACAACTACTCATGATGTCATTTTTAAAAAGTAACGTATTGATTCAAAATCAAGTAAATATAGAATCACGTTTATTAGTCATGAGTGTTAAGTTTTAAAATTGTTAAGAGATTACTTGTCACCTAGATAGATGTTTTTGTTTTATAGTTCAAATATGTTTAACAACCGGTGTTGTTAAAAACTAGAAAGTAGAAAACCATTTAGAAAACGTTTTAGTTTAAAACTTGATTAAAACAAGAAGTATTAAACAGTATTTAAATACTAAATTGTTATTTTTCTTATATTTACAATACTAGACTTTTCTTAAAGTTAAAAAAAGTTGAACCATTTTAAAATATTTATAACTAAAAGGTTTATTAAAACAAAAAATGAAAAAAAAAAAGCTAATTACCTTTTTCATATTATAGCACGTGTTAAAAATTACAGCTTCAAAATAAACTTTCTTTTTACTTTCAAAAATGTAACAAAACATTTAAATTAATTTTGCAGGATCTGTCATCACCAACTCAGGCGGAGAAAGAAATTTTCGACAAATACTCGAATGACTGTGAAAAAGCAGGTTTTCGTGATTTTTCCGCGGTTAGTGTTTACTTGTTGTATATAAGTTGATAAGATAATATATTTTATGAACTTCAATTTAATTAGAAAAGCAAACTGCTCCTACTCATATTTTAGTTGATAAAAAAACTAAAACAACAGGTGTTTTTTATAAAAAGTACAATTTTGTTACAAATTTGAATATTAGTATAACATTGTATATAAGTTGACAAAACATTAAAAAAAAATCAAATTTTCAAAACAAACACTTTTACCATTAAACTAAACTATTTTTTAAATTTCCAAACAAGATTTTGTGCGATCAGTGTTTTATTTGTATATTTGTTGTTTAATTTATTGCTAAAATATTAAGTTTTTCAAAGTCAATGTTTTTTTCCTCAAACAAAATTGTTTTTTTACTTAATTTTTAAACGTGATTTTTCTGCAGTTTTTGTTTCCTTCGTATATTAGTTCATAGATATTACGTTTTCTGAATTCAATTTAAATCGTGTAACACCAAACAAATTAGATAAATTTAAACTTATTATTTTAAAAACTATAAGCAACAAAAGTATTATAGTTTATAATAAAACGGTTTAGCTCTGAAAGCGATAAAAATCTAAAATAAGTTTATAAACAAACAACAAATAACAGAATAACGACTTTGCGTGAATGTATAGTTTGTACAGTTTTATCGTGAGTACAAAATGATTATACAAAAATCATAACAAAAGTTTATCATTTACAGAAAAATAAAGACTTCGAATTAATATAACTCTACAAACTCATAAGTAATTATGTATTTAAATTTTTTAGAACAACCCACATTTTGAAAGAGTATATAACATGTACAATTTGATGCATACTAACCAAACTTACGACTATGTCAAATCGAAGGTTAGTTTTGCATTTTTATGTGTTTAACGAATCGTTTGCTTAAAATGTTCAAAAAGGTAGTCAAATCTGTTGTGAGACTAGTTAAAATTTTTGATTTATATCTACTTTAGTTTATCGTTTTCTCAAGAATAAATGTTTTAAAAAAATAAGGATTATTTATAGCTCCATTTAATAATTAAAATTATATTATGAGAAAAGTCCACTCGTAAACAGTCACACAAAAGAATAAAGTGAAAAAAAAGTTGAATACAAGTTGTTTATCATATTATATATATATATACATTATATATAATATATATATTTATCAAAAGTTGTTTTATATAACAAATAAAAATGTTAAGCTTAATTATTTTTAATAACGTCTAAAGTAGCAAAAAACGAGAAAACTTCTAGACATATCAACTTATTCTAGCCCATTAATTATTTTTTTCTAATTTTTCAATCACAAGAATAGCGAAAATCAACCATGGCAATATACCGTGATAAACAGTTATTCGATTTATAAATAAACATATATAAACATAAGTACTTCACAGCACGGAGGATGGTTAATTTTTAAATACTATGTTAGTTCACATAAATGCTACAGTGATATGTTTTACGCCAGGTTAGAACTAACCAACTAAATGTTTTTAAATTTACGACATAATAAAAAATTAAACTTTAATAAGTAGGAAAAATCCATAAAAATAAATATTAGTGAGATTAATCATTACAACATATAAACAGCATGCATTTTTAACTTAAACAACTATTTTTATTAATTTTGATAGCACAAGGAATGGCTTGGTTTCAACCACGGGGAATACACCGTAATGGAAATTGTCGATCTTATGGACGGTTTTGTCGATGAAAGCGATCCTGATGTTAGTTTTACTATTAATTCAAAAACAAGCCTCACTGATAAAAGCTATCTTTTTGTTTCCTGTCTGAAATATTTTTGCATGCATTTCGCTCATAAGATTTATGTATTTACATGAATATTTTAGAAAATTAACGTTTTTGAAACTGAAGACAATTTTTTTTTATTGTAGTAATATGATTACCCACAGTATAAATACTTAAAAATAAATTTTATTAAATTAAAAGTTTTGATAATTTAAGTTATTTGAATTTTAAATTGATTTCAAGCGCCTTGTTCGTTATTGCGTTTTTTATAAACCAATTAACCATTTAGCTTAACTCAAAACATTTAATTAAAACATAACAAACGAACAGTTATTTTTAGGTGAAACAAATAAATGTAAACTAAGCTTATTAAGTTTTATGTTAGTATTAACAACTATAGAAAAGTAAAATTTTCAAAGTTATGCAACTTTTATTAAACTTAGTACAAATGTAAACACAAAGACTTTCCAAATATATACATATATATATAAAACTTTTGTTAAAACTTCAATAAACATTGATAACTATCAACAGGTAGACTTCCCAAATGTGTACCACGCCTACCAAACGGCTGAGGGTCTCAGAAAAATGTTCCCTGATCTTGGTTAGTTTGAAACAGTTTATGTTTTTAAATATTATTCGTTGTTTGAATTATTTTATTTCATTTTGATCTTAGTTGTTTTGCTATAAAAATATTCAATTTTCTTTTTGTATTTCATCCATTTACAGCTTGAAGTGGTAGAACAACTTTTCAGTTTTGTATTACTTTGGCTGATCTCTGATAAACACTTATTAACTTCCGTTTGATAAGTGTTTATCGGAGATTGTTGATTTAATCGTTGCATTTGGAGAAGTTATATTTTAAATATGCTAAAAGCTACAATGTAATGCTTAGTATATTAATTAACTCGGTTTTCTTATATAAAATTACAAGCATCCGATCGAAGCGATAAAGGAAAAACAAGCTAAAATTTTGTTTAAACTTGATGAACGCACTAGCATAAGTATGTATGACTTGTAAACCTTAGAAAAATCTTTACTTTTTCTTTTAAACAGACTGGATGCACTTATGCGGATTCGTGCACGATCTGGGCAAGGTGATGACGCAATGGGGGGAACCCCAATGGTCCACGGTGGGCGACACGTTTGTTATCGGGTGTGAAGTTGGGGAGTCAGTCATGTACCAGGAAACCACTTTCAAGAACAACCCAGATGTTAAAAACCCTAAATACAAGTATGTATCACCTTATTAATAATTAACTTAGTTTTTTAAATGATTAAAAAATAATAATTGTAGTTCTTTATACAACGTCACTCACTATTATTAAAAAACCTAAAGCTAAAAACCTAAAAACAAGTTGGTGTTACTTACTTTGTTTAATAAAAAACGTTTGTTTTAATATTTTGAATTTTTAAGTTGCATTTTTGACTATTTAACACTTTCTAATGTCGCTGGCTGCTAACTTTTAACACCAAATGCAAATTACCTTTATTTTTTTTTTATTAGTTTGACCATAATTTTTCTTAGCTTGAATGCTTTAAAAATCTTTCTAACTTATTTAGTTTTATTTTGTACTTAATTTTTTTAATTATAGTTTTATTAACTGCAAGGTTTAACAAGTAGTACAGTATTAGTAACTTTTGTTGACTTACTGATAGCAACAGAACACACTTTTGCTAATACTAAGCTGCTCTAGAAATGAATTGTAGAGCTTTGAAAAAATTATCAAAACACTTATTAAGTATGTTACACTTTTAGATTCAAATGACAGTCAAGTTGAAGTTCCGAAATTTTTAATTAGAAATTTTCTTTTTTTATTATTTTAGCACAAAATACGGAATTTATGAACCAAACTGCGGATTGGAAAACTTAATCCTTTCTTGGGGACACGATGGTTAGTTTTTAGTCAGACTTTAAAGCTTGTTTTTAATACTTGCGATTCTTCGTCATTATAATACGTTATTAGACTTACCGCAGTTTTTGAAATATGTTTATAGTAGTATTAAAATATGGCATGTCACAGAAGTTATGAAATTTTTTTGATGTATTTCCAAACCACAAGTTTAACTTTTAAAACCTTTAAATTTGATTTAACTTAACCGTTAGCTCTAAATAAAACCCGTTAAGACATAAACAAAAATAAACTAACTGTGCAAATTAGTTGTTCGCGTACTGTTTAAACAGAGTATTTGTACTAAGAACTGTTTAAACCTATAACAAATGTTTAAACCCTATTAAAGAACTGTTTAAAAACATTTTAAAGTATACTTTTAAAATTAATTCAAAATAATAGCTGTACAAAGTTTATAGAACAACAGTATTTATTTTTTAAAGTTTTACTATGTATACCTAGGTTGTTTAAATCTTGTGAAAACCAATTTATTTATTTTAAACAGAGTACTTGTACCAAGTTTTGAAGAACCACGGATCAACCATTCCTCAAATGGGACTTAACTGCATTAGGTTAGACTCATTTTATTTATTTTTTGTTTTAAACATTTAGATAAAACTTGATCGTTTTAATCGGATTCCATTCGTTTTACTTATAAAAATGAATAAATATTTATACTTTTTTTAATGTATGATCAATCCCAATTAAAATTTAAACTTAAACCTACCAAGTTTCACTCATATTTTTTATAATCATTATCATTAAATTTTTATCGTTTTATTTTAAGACGCTATAAACGCATTCTAGAAATCAGATCTTTTAAAATCTTATGAGTTATAAAAGTACAGTGAAATACTCATTAATCACAATCAGGTTCCATTCGTTCTATCCGTGGCACACAGGGGGAGATTACAAACATTTGTTGAAAGATGAAGATGACGAAACCATGGAATGGGTCCTTAAGTTCAAGTTTGTGATGTCATAGTATGACTTTTTGTGATATCATAATATATTCAGTTTTGTGTTGTTTTAATATATACTTTTTTGCAACATCTAAGAACTGTTTATCTGATCGAAGTTAATCTTCTTTATTTAGATATTAAACTCATTATATTACTTGGGTTGTTAAATGTTAATTTATGACGCTGTAGAACTTAGTATTGATTAACATAAAGTTAAATATCACATTGACATATTTAATGTATTTAAAACTGTAATTTGAAAGCTTATTCTACTAAAATTTTATTCTTTTATTTGTACTACTTGTACTAATTTATACAACTAGTTTTTTATAAAATTGTCTTTATTTATATAAGAGGAGGCGTCTACGTATCAATTAAACAAGACATTGTGTTACTTTTCTATAATTTTCTTAACTTCTAGATAATAAACGATTCAATAAATTTCTTATCATTTACATATTCACAGTCAACACGATTTATACACCAAGTCAGTGGACTTGCCTGATCCTGAGAAGTTGAAACCATATTACGAATCCCTCATTGAAAAATATATACCTGGCAAGGTCAAGTGGTGAAAATTGAACATTGTTTTTACGACGTCACAAGTAATCATGTATGACGTCATACATGGTTTTATGACGTCACAAGTAATTAAGTGACACAATCAATCTCACTTTAGAGTTTTTACAATAATTTATTTTCTTTTCGTCGAGGTTGCTACTTTTAGAATTTGAAACGTTTATAATTTATAAAAAGTTATTTTTGTTTTTTGATCTATTTTGAATAAGTGCATTTACTTTTTGGAACATTTTAATTGTTTTTTGAATCGTTTGTTTTTTTTTGCACTCTTTTTCTACCATCGTTCATATCCAATAATTAAAATTTTCTATAAAATTTTAATTTTTTCTTTTAAAAATTTAACACCTAAAATGCTTACAAATCAAGAAGTGTCTTACTTGAAAGTAGTGCGTTTTAAATTCGCTTTTTAAAATTGTATCACAAGTGATGCTAGGTTAATTTTACTCAAATATTTGTTTTTACTTAAGGTTTAATAAACTTAATTTGCTATACTTGTTCTCAACTTAAATATAAGCTGTATAAAGATTACATTAAAAAGTATTTCTTTAAATTTTTTTAGCTTTAATGAAAGCTTGAATCAAACAAATTCTAACTATATTTTAAGAACTATATTTGTAGGATTAGAAAGGTATGAAACTTAATTCCTAGTTGAACAAAAAAAAAATTAATATTGTTTTTTAAGTAAGTATTACCTTGACTGTTTTTTCTTTTATTATTGAAACTTTAAGTTTTTCCTTTGGCAGGGCTCAGCAAACTGTAACCCGCGGGCCAAGCAAAAAATTATTAAGCTTCAAAGTGTTATTTAGCTAAACATAATAAATTCAAAATAAGCTTTTTAGCAATAAAAGTTTACAGATAGTCATTTATGATTTTAATTAAGTTGTTGCCTGTTTTAAATTAACGTTACTAAAAACTTGCTCTTATAAGTATAATTTTTTATAATAAAGTAAAATATTCAAATCATTTTTTTATTAAACTTAACCCGTTATTTATAAAACTTTGCCTACCACTGGTCTAGAGTGTTAAGATATTTTTAGAAAGTACTTATAGTCAGGGGCTACGCTCGAGCAAAAAAAGTTGTTTTTTCTTTAAAAAAAAATAAGAAAAGAAAACTTAAAGTATTGCTTAAGCCTTTAATTTTCTTGTTAAATTTGTTTGTTTCAATTGTGTAGGCTTTACATAAGAAATTTTTATTAATAAGGACATATGCAGATTGCTAGTTTCCTAAATGTGTTTGAAAGAAAAATTTTTATAGAACTTCAATACAGAATCAGCTGAGGAAATTATCTATTACTAAAGTTATAAGCACTTCTACAGTACAAGGAAACAATGTACTTACAAATTTTTGTAAAACTTTTTTTTTAATTACCTAGAGAATTAAAGTAGTGTTAGAGTTTTCTTACAACTTAAAGATTTTATCTCCAATAAATCTATATACCTGTTACTATTAAATTATATATATTCACAATTAAAGTTTATCTTGTAAAAACACTAATTGTTACACTTATGAAAAGTATTCTTATAATATTTTTCTAAATCAAAACAAAATTAAAACTTATTATAACTCACAAATCATATGTTTTGTATGATTTTAAATAATTTAACGCAAAAAAGTTATTTAAAATATATGTCAAAGCAGCTAAAACAATACAATAATTTTAGCTTTTTAGACTATTAATATTTTTTTCTAAGTTTAAAAAATCAGAATGAAATTTGAATAAAATAATTTGCTCAATAACATTACAACTTTAGTGCTTCTTCGTAAGTTGGAAGTTTTGTGTTTGTCTTATCTTCAGTTGTCATTGAGCAACAATCCTTTTGTGATTCATTATTTAAATGTAAGTTCTCATACTTTGGAGGAAGGAAACAACCATCTAAATATTTTACATAATCTTAAATAAAAAAAACTTGTATTGTTGACATACACTGTACATTTGACTACAGTACAGCATAAATATAAGATTTTATAAATAAATATAAAGTAATTAACGTTAAAAAAACTTTGTAGGCTGAAATTTTTATTTGCTTTATTCTTTTAATTTTTTATATAATATTTAACATTATAGTTTAGTATTGTTTTATGACCATATCGTATAAAGCAATATACGTTAATTTTAGAAAAACAAATTTTATTCTGAACGGGTTAACAAAAAAGTCACACCATCATACTTTTGTTGAAAAAACTAGACTAATTAGTTGATTCTTAAACCATATTATGTTAAAGCTAAAACACTATGCATTAAAGAAAACTATTTATACATTCGAGCATACTTTTTGCTGAAAAATCGTACATGCTTACTCAAAAGGTACTTTTTAGTAAGTAGTACAGTTGAAGAAAAAAAATGCACTTATAACATAAAAAAATACGCTGTAAAGTATTTAAAATAAAACTACCTGGATCGTGAAAGTCAACTGAAACATTGTTATTCCCACTATTAGGAAGCAAATAGTTGTTCCCACGATTGCAGGTACAATCTGGCTGACTGTATCTTATCAAACGTATTACTAGGCAGTACAAAGAGCAAATAGCATAAGCTATTATGAGAGCAAGCATAGTATATATGACAGCATGTTTGGTTGTTACATTCATTTTTCTATAAACAATAACCTGGTTAAAAAAGTTATTTTAGTTTTTTCTTAGCAAACAAAAATAAGCAGCTTTTAGATGTTATATTTCCAAACTCAGGTTTTACTTTTTACTGATTTTTGTACTTTAATTTTTACAAATAGTAAACTTAAATACTATTCAAACTAACAAAGTGTGCAGTAGTAAACTATTAAATGTTTCCAAATAATAAATAGTTATCAAAATGATTCATAAATATATAGAATAATTAGCACTGAACTTTGAATGCAAACCAAAAAAAAAAATTGAATCCTTAAAACTGTTTTTACTGTTTTTTTCTTAAATTTCATTCTTTTTTTTTGAAATAAAAACTGTATATACTTTAATAAGTTTTAAGCGAAGTATTGATATAAGCAAAATATTTAGAAAAAAAGCATACAAATATAAGTTTTAGAAAACTTTAAAGAATGCTATTAATTAAGTAGCTTTTCTAAATCTTTAAAAAAAGATTTGTGCTTTTTTCATTTAAAAGGATTAACTACTTAACTGTTATTTTTAATTTGTGTTAAACTTAATTTACGCTTCAAACAACAACAAAAAAATTTATGGCACCTAAGATTTAATAAAGTATCATTGTTATATAACGGTAAGAAATTAAACAATTATTTCTATTACAAAGCCTAATCTAATGTTTTTAGCTTTTTTTTCTAAATACCTTCTTAGTTTACTGTATAAAGTCGTTGATACAACTAGAAGTTTTTAAAAAGATATTAAAACTATAGTTATTTTACTTAAAAGTTAAAAGTTTAGTAATATATGTTAAAACCAAAAGAAATAATTTTTAAGATGGAATTAGCTAAGGGGTATTTAAATAAAAGTTTTCAGCTTATCAAATCTAACTTTAAACAACTGCTTGTTTTCTTTGATTTAAAAATGTATACAAAAAATTATTAGAACTTTACTTAAATAATTAAATATTATTTGCTCTAGATAATTCTTTTTTTTCTTAATTATTACTATTTTTTTAAGTTTTATCTTCTTTTCAAAGGAATTAAAAACCTTAATATTTTAAAGTCACTTTGTAAAACGTTTAAAGTTTTAAACTAGTTTTTAAAGCTTCAATTTTGTTTAGTTTTGTCTCAACCTAAGTTTAGTAAACTGTTTACTTTTTTTGGCTGGTGGAAACAAATCTGTCCAAAGTTTGTTTTAATTTCAACTCAAACTTTATTTTTTATTAATTGGAACACAACTATTGTTTATAGAACGAAAAAAAAGCGCAAACTAACCAGTAATTATACAATAAGATGCATAAATAATACCTAAAAATTCAATAAAACTAATTATATTAGTGGAATTCTCGTGAAAAGAGTACAAAGTTAACATGAAATAAAGTTTTACAAACTTATGTAGTAACCAGGTAATCATTAAGTATTTAAAAGAGCAATAAAAACCAAAAGCAGTTAGAAACAATTTAATAACTTAAGTTTATTACATTAAAACTAACTTACAGTATAACTGTAGATTAATATAATAACGTTAAATAATTGCAACATTATTAATTTAAACTTTTAGTAACGTTTCGATTCGATTAAACAAAAAACTATTAACATTTTATTAAGCAAACCTGTTTTATGTAAGGACAAATGTTTTGATTTACTGTCTCTTTATTTTGTTTAACTTTATAAGGCGTTTTAATGTCATTATATTAATGTACAACTGTACTGTAGGTTAATTATAATGTAAGTAAACTTGAATTATTTTATTTGTTACCAACTAAGTTTTTTATTAAGTACTTTATGATTACTTTTTTACTATATAAGTTTGTAAAATCTTATTTTTGTTAGCTTATTACTTTACTGATAATAATTGCTCAAAATATATTTAGTTTTATGAGTTCGTGTGTCTTGTATATTTCATTAAATACTTAATATTTGTTATTTACTTTTAAATTTATTGTTTAGTTATTCTTACAAAAAACTTATGATTAGTAAGCAAAGAAAAAAATCAAGTACTCTTGGTGATATCCTTAAAAATATTAATAAATACTTGTTGTTAATAAATTCGATAAACTGCCTACAGACACACACAAAATGTGCTTTGAAAATTATTTAACTCGGTAAAAGCGAACTTATCGATTTTTTTTAATTTTTGGTTTAAGTTTATTTCTTAAAAATTTACCTTGAAGAAAAACTTTTATTTACTCATTAGATACTGAAGCTATAATAAAAAAAACAGTCTTTGGTTTACAACTCAAAATGCATGTTTTTATTAAAACTTAAAAATAAATTGTCTTTTTGTCATTGTTATAACGTCTAAGAAAAGAATGTAAAATATATTGAGCAATTTAAATGGTTTATTTTTTTAGTATTATTTTAAAGTAAAAGGTGTTAAACAAGTTAATAAAAAACTGTCAACCTAAAGCTTGTTCAAATTTTCAAACTAGTAAACTTTAATTATAACTTCTCTTTTTTATTTTTTTTAAGTAAAAGTTATATTGATCTAAGATAAGGATTTATAATCATATGATTTATTTATGAAGTTATTTATTCATTTTGTAAAAACATTTTATTCAACGTTAACAAAACAATTTTTTGTAATGATCTGTAACTTTTATTTAATCAAAAAGCAACATAGAAAAGTTACTTGCTTATTGAGTTTATATTCAAAATTTTTATAAAAATTAAACAATAGAATTAACAAAACCCTAATAAGAAATTAGTACAAGTAACTCAAAAATAGAAAAAAAATCTCGGCTATTTATTAGGAAGAATAGTTAAATTTTAGTTTAATGAGACATGCAAAAGTAAAAGTTACTAGTTTAAAACTTTAAAAGACGAAAAGTGTTTAATATTGATTTACAATGCTCCTAACAAAGCTTCATCGTTATTTTATGTAGAAGTTGAAATTTGTCATCTGAAAAAAAAAGTTTTTGTATTTATGTTGTTAAATTTAGGTACCTTAAAGTATTTGATTTCAGCTTGAATTTATAAGGTAATTAGCTATAACATTTTTTTAAAGTTTTTAGAAGTAACTTATTTATAACATAAGTTTATTGTTTATATAACATAAAATAATACAGAGAGTTTCATAAAAGTTGTATCTATTCGGTTGTTTTACCAATATCATCAAAATCAAAACAATTTTGCATCTATCTAGTACAAACTATATTCGTCAAACCTTAAAAGAATAAAGCAAAATAAAAAATTAATGATAATATTAAAAAACTTTTTATCAAAAGTTAAATAATAAGTTGCCTACTTTGTTTTTTTAAGTTAGCTAAGCCGTATGTTATCCGATAATTTCGGTCAGATTTTGTTCATCTAATATTTCCTGAACTTGCGGTTTCACAACAGCACAAATCTGTTTGATATATTAGAAGTTTATTAAATTTTTTTATGTAAAAAACTAAAGTTATAAGTTTGTTTTAACTTTTAATTATGATAGTTTTTATAAACTAAAAAAATTATTAAGTAGCTAAAATGTAGCTAATCAAAGTTTTTAGTTAAAAAAATTAATGTATCTGGAATTATAACAAACGTTAATATTAACTAAAGTTTTTATAAATTAGAATTATTTCTATAAAGCAAAGAAAAACATTATATCCAACTATAAATTCAAAACACTTAGAAAAAGTAAATAATATTTCGTGTTTTATTAATTGACACTACGTAGATCTTTATACATACAGAAAAATCGAACAGCTAAGAGGTTTTTAAATAATAATAAAAAACTAAAACTTATACTTATTAACAACTAACTTCTGTTTGAGCCAAGCGGTTCACTACATTCAATAAATGTTCTTTAAAATAGTAAAAAAGAAACTTTTGCAATTCAGGGTCTCCCTGTAATTTACGCTCAAAAGATGATCCTCAGTAACAACAAAGTTGCAAGTAGTAACATCAGCCTGTTAGAATATTTCAAGTTAAAGCACTGCGAATATATAGTATTAAACAGAATCAACTATGCTAAGTTTTAAGAACTGTTTTGGAAAAAAATTGTTTGTAGACATACGATTAACAACTAAAAAATTTGTCGCATCAAAGCACCTTTAACAGTTTTAGTTTCGTTAACAAACTTTCAATAAATTTAAAGAAAGATCTAGTAACAAAAAAATATGTGTTAAAGTCTTATAAACAGAAAAATTAGGAAAGCTTAATTTCGAAACATTTTCACTTATATGTACTTTCTTGAAGAATTTTTATTTTTAGTACATTAACAAAGTACCCATACACTAAATCTTATTACAAAAACGCAAAAAAAAATTAATGTAAAAACTTTATTGATAACAAAACAACTAAGTTAAACATAGCTTGATAACTTATTTAGTTACATATATTTACAAGCAAAGTTATAAAAATATCTAAATTATTTCAATCGTAACATTTAAAAGCTTTTTTTTAAGACAGTTTGAGATTTAATATCCTGGAAGTTTTAGATAAGTATAAAAAACAAAGTTCAGTTATAACAAAACAAGTTCAACTCACTTTGATCTGACCGTCGACTTTTTTTATTGTGACGTCATAACTTGAAACTTCAAAGCTGTATATGTCGCCTACCAAATTAGCGGAGGCTTGCTTTGAGCTAAATATTAAATTAGTTTAAAAGATATACATATGAAACTGATTTTGGTTACACAGTGTTTTTTTTTTTGAAATAGAGTATTTGGACAATATATGCATTAGATTATATGTGCTTACTATATGTGCAGTGGCTTCTTTTGAACTGAACTTAATATTTTTGTCAACTTTGAGCTCATGTAAAACTAGTTTTGATTAAAATAAAACTTTTCAAGGTAAACACAAATTTTAAAAACTATATTAATCGGTTTTTTGAATACATTTACTCAACTTTTGTGTATTTTATTTGTTACTTTTTTTACTTATTCATTAAACAGTCACAGCGTTAAAGCGTTACAACTCAGTTATTGAGCTGTATAGTGAAACTTTTTTTCTCTTAGTAAAAGTTTTAAATACAAACTAAAACTTTATAAAACACCTACTTTCGTCTCACGATAGCGTCTGATTCAAATATACCATTAACTCCATCTATTTTTACCTTATAAGCTCCATTTTCCTTTTCTAATTTCATTGAATCAACATTAAATTCTGTTACTTTTATGCTGTTTGTAATGATTAAAAATTAAAAACAACACTTTGTTAGTCTTAACTGTACAGTATAACTTTAAGCTTTTGTTAAAAACTGTTGTATAAAAAGAAACTCACTTTTCAAATTTTAATTTTTTGCCTTCAATTATAATATCACCATACTTCATATTTTCAACAGCATTTGAAATTTTCTCGGCTGCAACTTCTGTCACTGAAATGCTGTGATTAGTTTTAGTTTAAAAACTTAAAATTGATAAAAACTTACAAAGTTCGACAGATTTTTCAACTGGTTTTGCATTGGTATTCAAAAAACAAAGAGTCAGAACAATGAATGTAACGAAAAACTTCATTTTAAATGTACAACTGATAATCAAGCATAAGCCAAGCAGTTTATATACAACATTAATTTCAAAAGTCAAGATGGAAGTCTTGATCGCCGAAGGGCTACAAATTTTATGTGATGTAATACGTGCTTTTGTGGTTCTTAGTTGCTATGAGGAAACAGGTATTACCAAAATAAAAATTAAAACAAATTGTAAAAGTTTTTTTTTTCACTAAGTAGAAATACTCAAGTATTTTTGGTTTAAAAGTTTCCAAGAACACGCGCTTTAACGCATTTATCTATTTTTCTCAAAAACTATAATGACCTTTAAATTATGTGAAGATAAAGTAATTACAAAAATTCATGAGCTACGCTCATAATTGTATTGAAGTGGCAATTTTTAATATCTACGTTTAGAAAAGAAAAGTAATTTTTTTTGTATAATTTTGTCTCATACTACAAAATACTTTACTGCTGAGAAATAAAAAAGAGTTTTTACATGTATTACCTAATTAAAATTACATGTTGGTCAAAATAGAAACTATATTTAAAAAGGTTAATACAAAAAGTTAAAATTTATTTTTACTTCAAATAAATTTGCTTTATTTTTCTAAACTCTTAATTATTCTAGACTTAAGTTATTTTGTTACGTTAAAAGTTTGTAGGTTTGTGAAAATATTTTCGACATAATATCTTCCAAAATTAAGACCTTTATATTTAGCTAATAACTTAAATTTAAAATATAATTGATAGATCGATGTTTGTAAGAGGTATACATTTAAAATTATAAACATGATTATAGGTTTCAGTTCTTTCACTTACTTTAAACAGGTTACTTTATTTAACAAACACAAGTAGAAAAATTTAATAACTAATGATTTTTCAAAAGTTGTTTCAAGATCAAGTCTTCAACTTTAACAAATTTTATACAGCTGAGGTAATATTGCTTTAAGTTTTTTTTTAAACGTCAAATGTTTTAGAAATACTTATTTTTAAATTTATTTAAAGTTTTAAATAGTTCCGCATTTGTACCTTTACTTCGTTTAAGAATTTTTTTAAATAAGTACTTAAAGTCTGTTTTTTTTGCAAAATAACAAAAAAAGTAATATTTTTTGATTATAGAAATAAAATAAATTGCAAAGTTTGTAAATATTTAGACTTCTTTTTAGCTTTTATCATTAGTCTTTACCATAAAGTACTTTTTATTTATGTACTATTTCTGTAAAATTTATATTTCAATCAGCGTTCATACATAAAAAGCCTTAACTTTTTTCATGAAACTCTTATAGTGATTTTTTTTTCTTTGTTTACAAGATAAAAAATAATTTTTTAATTCAACTGTTTATTTTTCCCGTGAAAACTCATGTCATTCGTAATTAAGTGTTGGCAGTTTTAATGTAACTAATACAAAACTTATAAACATTCTTTAAAATCTTAACACTAAACTTAAATATTTAATGAACGATTAATTAAAAAAAAAAAGATGTTATTATTTTAATTTTAATAAATGGAAATTGAATTTTAAAATATGTTTTAAATTTACGTTCGTACTTACAAAACTAGTTTAAAGTTTTTGTCGACAACAAAAAATACACTATCTTTTTTAAGTTTTAATGTTATAATTTATAATACAATATATCAAAAGTTTTTCAAAACAACAAAACTAAAATTACTAAATACAGAGTTGTTATTTTCGACACAACCATGTTCTTGTTTAGTTAAAATCTTTAAATTTTATGTTAAAAAGTTACTTATAATAAATCAAGCATTATAAAAAATGTAATTTATTCGTTCTAAACTGAGTACAATATGTTTAACAAAACAAATATACAATTTTCGTATGTGGAGAACAGTATTCGAAATTAAATTTGTATGTTAGAACTGTAATTTTATATTGTTACCTTTCTTATTTTTAATTTTTATTTTTCCTTAACTAATTTGTAAATTTGGCGCTAGAGAAAATTTATGATTTTTATAATTGTTCTGGTTATCATTTATACAAGTTTTAGTTAGTGGGTGTTGTATTTACTTCGTTAAATAAGCGATTTAGCATAGCTATTGCTAGCATTTATGTATATATTTAGCCACAAATACTAGTTTGTATTCTAAAAGTAAAAGTAATCCCTTGTTCATGCCTGGAATTTCAGAAAAATTTCAATCATCTATTTTTGTTCATTTTTCATTAAACGAAAAAAGTTAAACAAGATGCTGATATATTATTACCTAAAACAGTACACTATTATAATACTTTACTACAAAAAATAAAGAACATATTATTTGATTTACTGCTGGTTAATATAGTTTAATGTAAAACTTAACTTAAAACTGTATGTAGGATTTTAAATTTTAACAAAACACTTATAATGCTTCAACTTTTAGAGCCTTTTAGACACTTACATACAAAATAAATATCATTAATAACATTATTATAGAAGATTTTCATTATAATTGAAAATTTTCATACATTTTCATTAATTTCGTCTTATCTGGGTGGTTTTCAACTATCTGGTTTAATTATCATCTTTCTTTTAAGGTTGGTCGTGGACTTATCTGATTTTGTAGATTCGTTGATCAAAGAAACAAACAGGATTTCTTACTATTGAACTTTTGTGAGCTTTGAAAATACAAAAATAAAACGTTACTAAATATTTCAATTTCAGTTTAAAATAAACAACAAAATATGAAACAGGAAAAAAATAAACAAAATAAAACAGAAATGCTTACGTGTAAAAAATACACGCTCTGCTTGGTCAATTTTTATAGATTTCAGTTTTTCTGAGTACTTTAGGTGTTGGTTAATCTAGTTTAAATGCATAGTTCTCAAAACTTAAAAAATTTGAAGTCTGATATTAATACTAATACATGCTTTGTTTAATAAAAAAAGCTTGTATATATATAAAAAGTTTATATCTAATTAGTACTGAGTATTTCAAAATCTTGATTATATTAAATAAAAATTGTGAGTAGTAATAAAATTGTATATAAATTAAGTAATAACCATATAAAACAATTCCATTTACAAACTATAGTTGTATGTTTAGCTGGTATGTACATCTTGTGTTTCAGAATTAGATTATATTTGGTTTTTTTATTTTTATTCTCTTTGATTTTTTCCAAGCTGAATAGCACTGGCTAAAAAATGAGTAAATCATATAAAGGATAACCAGAATAAGAAACAAATTAAAATAAAAAAGTTCAAAGAACATATTTCTTAAAATGAACCTGTTAAAAAATATTAGACTGAAATATTTAAGTATGAATAAAAAAAGTATAAAAATCATTTAGTGTTGTACTTCTTTAAACATTTGTTGAATTTAAAGAAGGTTTATGTATTTAACAAAATAAAAGTAAACATAGAATTGTATAAAATTTACTTTCAAACAAAATTAAAAAAAGTAATTAAAGTAATTAAACAAAAAAAAGTAATTAAAGATTAAGCTTGTTCAATCGGCGTACTTAACAACTATTCAATTCTTTAAAACTCCAACTTATTTAGTAATTTAAACTTTATCAAAAATAAAACAGCTTGAAAACTTTTCAGATATTTTATTATCAACTTATTAACACTATTTATTTTATGTTAAACAAAACATAAATGTACTTAGATCAAGTTTTATTTGTTAAAACTTTTTAATAATTGTATAACATAATAACCTCAGTAAAGTATCAAAAACTTTAAAAAACAAGAAAAATTAAAGCAAACGTCTCTTTTCTTAAATAAAGTTTTGATTATAAAATATGATTTATTAGAGAAACTAAGTGACAAACTAAAATTCAAACTGCTATATACTAAATATACATAAAAATTTAAAGTAGTTATGCTTTAAAACACTGTATGGTTAGGTAAACCGTATCATAAGAACTGCTAAACAAAAAAAAAATCATTATTCAATAAGTTAAAATTAACTTTTATTGTCTGAAATTTTGCATAAATTTTAATCTATTAATGATATGTGTTAATAAATATAAACCAAGCTGTTTGACTTATATGCTTAAATCTTTAAAATTATTTTTTAGATTAATCAAAAAACAATTATTTTTAGTTCTCTTAAAAAATAGGATAAACATTAAAGCTTTTTAAAGTATTTTAATGTTTTAAGTAAAAACATTTTTTTTTTGTTTTACTTATTTTCTTAACATAAAGGTAGATTACAATTTATATGTTTATAAGAATAAAACTATGATGCTTTGATTTTTTAATCGTTCTTAATCTTTTATAAGAGTTAAGTTTTGAAAATGCACTTTTCTAAAAATATTCGATTGCCTAAGCAAATGATGGTGTACAGCTTATTCACGGAGTTTTAAAAGAAAACTTGTATCTAATTAGTTTTTTTTTTGTAGAAAATTGAAAGAATAAAAATTTTCAAAGTAATTTT
>NW_028139951.1:0-39000 GCF_965202585.1 Thalia democratica | reverse complement strand
TCTCTAGTATTATGACGTCATCAAATGAGATTATTATCTTGTTGTAAGCTCATTTATGCATTAAGATTAAATAATACGAGGATAATTAAAACAATTTTTTTAATATTTATTTATATTTATTTTAAGAAAAAAAAACAAACAAAAGAGTATTTTACTGACAAACTTAAAATTTACGGCAGTTCGAATTCGTTTTGAAAATCCTAAGAGCTGCATCTCAAAGTATAGTTTAGTTTTGAAAAAAATGTAGGTCTAATTCATAAGCTTATTTAGCTAGAAAAAAATAATGTTTATTAAAATAGTAAACTCATTAATAGTTAAGTGTCTATATTTTACTAAGATTTTAAAAATGTTAAGCATATCTCAACAAAAAAAATTCAATTAAAAAAAGTAAGAATAATCACTTAGATCAAAATAATAAGATTACATTATTAAAAAAACCATAAAAAATCTTATCAGAGAAAGTAACTTACAATAACTAAGAATTACTAGAACTGAGTAGTTAGAATTTAGATCCGTCTTTTATTAGTTTATAAAACACTATAGTTTATTGACCGATAAAAAAACGCTCAAAATATTTGGTCCTCGAACCTGGTACATGAAGAACCTTTAGATTATTGAGTCGAACACCATGGACACTTTTTAGTGTCTTGTCCAGGACATATGAATGTTTTACACATGTTTTTAACATTAAAAAAAATAAAAAATAGTTATATTAACTTTCGACCGATAAATAATATAAGTTTAGAAGTTAAGTTTAATAATTTTACGTGGGTAGGAGTCTAAACTCACAAAGGGACATTATTCCATGAAGACACTTTTGAACGGCGTCAATTTTGCACAAGGGGTCATTTCTGCACTAAGACAGTTTTGCACGGGTTAGAGTTTTTTTTTGTTTTGTTAACTTTAACTATTTACTACTTTTTTATTATCACTATTACACCAAACCTTACCCTCGGCCGATAATTTTTCTATTCTCTTTTTATAATTTTTTTTTTATTAATTTTCTTTTTTCTTATTAAAAAAATTAAATTAGGTATGTTTTTTGTTTTTATCACTTTTACCTCTAACCCTAACCCTCGGTCGGTAACTTTTTTTTTGTTTATTTGTTAGTTTTTTTTCTGTTTATTTATTACTTTTTTCTGTATTTTTTTACTCTTGTGCAAAAATTACCCTTCATGTAAAAAATTCTTCCGGAAAATTTGACCAGTTCCCAATTTAAGTGCATGAAATTTTTTGACTAAGCTCTTATATTAATTAGTTATTCATTACACTTTTATTATCTAATTATTCCAAATACTATTTACTGCCTTTGTAATTTATGGGACCAGGTCTAAATCGCACGAGATAACTAAATTACACGAGGGACTAAATTACACGAGAACAAAATTGCACGAGTGCACAAAATTGCTCGAAACCAAATTAGCACGAGGGAACAAATCGCACGAAGACGATTTTGCACCAAGGGTCAATTTTACACGAGTTACATTCTTGCACGAGAGTAAAAAAGTACAGAAAAAAATAAAAATCAACAGAAAAATAAATCAAAAATTGTTTTTATAAGAAGAAAAACAGTTACTGACCGAGGGTATGGGTAACAGTGATAGTTAAAATGTAAATAGAAAAATTACTAATAAAAATTATAACAACAACAAAAAAAAAATTAAATAATTAAAAAAAAAATAAAGCTACTGACCCAGGGTAAGGGTTAGGGGTAACAGTGATAGTAGAAAAAAAAAGCTAAATTAAAAAAAGTAATAAAAAAAATAAAATTAAAATTAACCCGTGCAATTTTATCCCCTCGTGCAAAAGTATCTTCGTGCAATTTTGTACACTCGTTCAAACCCGCACTTTTATATTAATATTAAATTACTATTTTCACTAAAGTTTAAATAACATTGTTGCTATTGTAATACTAAAATCTAATATTTTTAATTTTAAAATTTCCGATTACGAGAAGAAAGTCAGTGAAACAAAAACCTTAAAAACTAGATTCAATGAAATCAATAATTTACATATAGAGCTTAAATACTCAAACTTTAAGCCATAGTTAAGTATACTACATATTTTAGTTCAATGTGCTCAAGTTTAAGTTCACTGTAATACAAATAGACTTGCACATAAGCAGTCAAAGAAACTAAGTATACCGCGTTTTCATAACGGTTTTAAACTGTTCAAGTCAAGTTATTTCAATTTGAAAACTTAATTTATAAGAACTTCATTTGTTTCTATTCATGAAACCGAAGTTGCAAGTTGTGGTAATTAAAAAGTGACATCACACAACGAGATAATGACGTGTGAGGTTTATTAACAAAATTCATTGATGTGTGAAGTATTATGAGAGAAACTAGCTAAATATAGCAGTTTTAACTTTTGTTTGATATTTACATTGTTACTTTTCTACTAACAGCTTTTATTAATTTGTTTGTTAAATAAACTTTCTTAACAGTATTTCAACTATTGATATGAATTTACTGTAAATCTGAGTAACAAAAAGAAATCAAAACAAAAGGTTCTTAGCGCGAAGGTTCATATTTTTTGATTAAACTTCCTCAAACTGCTTGAGTTTAAGTTAAGTAGAATTTAAAACTCTTAAGTTAAATCTGCGCACTTAGGCTTTTTATTATTAATATCAGTAAGTATATATTAAATTAATAAACTAATTAATTTAAATTTACATTTGGGCAACAATTTTTTAAGAATTTTATGTTCTGATACGTGGAACTTCCTAAGGAAAAACTTGAATTTAAGAGTGTATTTCTCCAGTGTTTTTTGGAGTTGTTCGATGTAAAAACCCTAAGAGTAATTAAACCTTAACAAAAACTACTTAAACTGCAAATTTTGAGTTCTAATGTTCGAAATTTAAATTTTACAAAGTTTGAGTTTTAATATTCGAAATTTCAAGGTTGCAAAAATCATCACCTCCAAATGCAAATGGAGTTTATTCAAAACATCAAGTATTTTTAAAAGATGCGCTTTACTCATGCTAATTGATGTTTAGTTTTTCAGTTCTTCATTTTGACCTATTTTACCTTAATCACACATTAACAAAAAAGACACATCATTTTGAAATTAGTATTATGATTTTTTCTTTAAACCCCATTTTTTTCTTATCGCTTGATTTGTAAAACAAACATTTAGATATTTTGGGGATTTGAATGCCAAACGCAGCTAAAACTGTTATTTTGTTTTACCTTAATGTCTGGAAGTCTAAACTGTATCATTTTATTTTGTTAGCTAGCGTCATAATCTAGATATACAAAAAATAAGAAACTTTTTTTTGTTTAAAACTTTCTTATCGTTTTGATCAGGGTTTCCTACAGTGGGACAGTGCAGAAAGTTAGGGGTTCATGAGCAGCAAGGTGCGAAATGAGGGGACTTGAGGTCATAATTTAAAAGGGGCCTTTTGAAAAAAAAAATAGGAAACCCTGATTCAGATAGTAACTTAACACAGTCTGCTCTTCTTGATTGTTTCGGTAAACACAAATCACTAGTATATTAAATTTTTACAAGTTTTATTCTTAATGATTTTTTCCTTAACCAACAAACTACTATTTATCAAAGTAGTAACAATAAATAGTTTTTTATATCCCTAAAAATATTAACTTACAAATATTTTAATTTTAGTCGAAGAATGATATTATTAAAAGTATAATTTTTATAAGAGAAAAATGTTTTCTCAACTTTTATTTTTATTTAAACTATACCAATAAATTTAAGTCAAACAAACGTTTGGTGTTTTTTTTCTTCAAAATTATTTTTTACCGTTGAAAAACCGAATTAAAAATGGTTCAAGATCAAATATTACCTAAAAACTACTATCATTTTTAAACAAAGCTGAATAATTTCGTTATTAAAACTAGTAAACAAACTTTTAAAATTAATTTGTTTACATAATATTTTAATAGTTTTGTTCGTTATAGTTTTAAACGTTTTTACCTATTCTTATAACTTTTGCGTTGTTATCTGTTTGAATATTGTTTTGATAAAACTTAGTAAAGTATGGATGCTTTTAGTAATTATGAATTTTTCGTTTTTCTAGATATTCTTTCAATTTTCTTTTAAATCAAGATAACTTTATGATTAGATCTACATGCAGTTTTTGTTAATAAAATTAAATTAATTGATTATGAATAATAAATTATATTTTGAGATATGGCCCTTTAAAACTTTTTTTATTTTAATTTTGAGAATTCTATACTCATGCAACCATTAAAAAACTGGTTTGAAATATACTAGTTATTTTAATTCTCCTTGTATTAATTAATGCATCAATTAAATTTTAGTCAGATAAACCTCTTATATGTTAACGTCATCAAAAAAGATAATTATCTTATAAAAAGCAATTTATGCATTAAAATAAAGTAAAACGAGGAGAATTAAAATAAGTTTTTTTAAATATCTATTTATAATTGTTTTAAGAAAAAAACATACAAAAGGGTATTTAACTGACATAAGACAAAATTAAAACTTACGGCAGTTCGAATTCTTTTTGAAATTCCTAAGAGCTACATCTCAAAGTATAACTTAGTTTTGAAAAATTGTAGGTCTAGTTCAAAAGGTTATTTGAGTTAAAAAATATTAATATATAATAAAATAGTAAACTTATTTATCGTAAACTATTAAGTACTTATATTTTACTAGGATTTTAAAGGTGGTTTAAGCATATCTAAAAAAAATAGATTAAAAATAATAAGTATAAACCTTTAGATCTAATTAATAATATTACATTAAAAATATTATCAGAGTAAATAACTTACAATAACTAAGAATTACTAGAATTTGAAATGTTAGAATTTAAATCCGTTTTTATCAGTTCATAAAACGTTTATAGTTTATTGAACGATAAAAAATCCCACGGATACCTTTAAATGTTTTGTCCAGGACATATGAATAGTTTACTAATAATCTTATTATTAAAGAAAATAAAACATATTAGCTTTTTTTTACTTTCGACCGATATATAATATAAGTTTAGAAGTTAATTTTAATAAGTTTAAGTGGGTAGGTGTCTAAATTCACGAAGGGTTACTTTTGCACTAAGGGAAATTTTTGCACGAAGACACTTTTGCACGGCTTCAATTTTGCACGAGGGGTCACTTTTGAACTAAGACAGTTTTGCACGGGTTGAAAAAATTTTCTTTTTTTTGTCTTATCAACTCTAGTTATTTACTATTTTTTATTACCATTATCACATCCAACCCTTACCATCGACTAATATTTTTTATTTTTTTTTTTTTTTCTTTTTCTTTTTTTAGTGAATTAGGTATATTTTTATTTCTATCACTCTTATCCCTAACCTTTACCCTCGGTCGCTAACTTTTTTTTAATATTTTTATTATTCTTGTTTTGTCTTTATTTTTTACTACCACTTTTGCCCCTAATTCTTACCCTTGGTCGGTACCTTTTATTTTTTAGTTGATCTTTTTTTTCTTGTCTTTTTTTACTTTTTTGTTTTATTTTTTTACTCTGGTGCAAAAATGACACTTCGTGCAAAAATGTCTTCGAGCATATTTGACCCGTTCCCAGTTTAAGTGCATGAAATTTTTTGACTAAGATTTTATATTAGTTAGTTATTCTGTCTTTGACGTTACACTTTTATTATCTAAATATTCCAAATACTCTTCACTGCCTTTGTATTTTTTATTTATTTTAAATTATTATTTTCACGTGAGTTTAAATGACATTGTGGCTATTGTACAATTTAAATCCAGTGTTTTGATTTAAAAAGTTTTTGATTGAATCTCAGTGAGATAAAAATAACTTAAAAACTCATTTTAACATGATCAATAGTTTCAATAAAGCTAAAAAACTCAAATTTTAAGCATATTTTCATTTAAAGCCATAATTTCGTGTTGGTTCTTTATTTCATTGTGCTCAAGTTAAAGTTCACTGTGATCAACACAAGTAAGTAATTTGACTTACACGTAAATAGTCAGAAAAGTACACCGCATTATCAACGGCTTTAAATAGTTTGAGTTTAGCTACTATGGCTGGAAAACTTGATTTATTAGAAGTTCATTTGTTTATATCGATGAAATCGAAATTTCAAGTTGTTTTGATTAAGCAGTGACGTCACACAACGAGATAATGACGTGTGAGAGATTTTCTAACAAAATCATTGATGCATGACGTGTTATGAGATAAACAAGCTAGATATTACAATTTTTACTTTTAAATTATATTTACATTTTTACTTTTCTACTGATAGCTTTTATTAAACAGATTTTTAGTTAAATTTTCCCAAAAGTACTTTAACTATTGATATGAATTCACTGTAAATCTGAGAAACAACAAAAAATCAAAACAAAAGGTTCGTAGCGCGAAGGTTGATATTTTTTGAATTAAATTTCGTCAAGCTGCATGAGTTTGAGTTAAATAGAAGATAAAACTTTTAAGTTAAATCTGCACACATATACTTTTTTATTATTAATATCAGTTAGTATATATTAAATTAATAAACTAATTAATTTAAATTTATATTTGGGCAACAATTTTTTAAGAATTTTATGTTCTGATACGTGGAACTTCCTAAAGAAAAATTTGAACTTTGGAGTCTATTTATCCAGTGGCCTCTTGGATTTGTTCGATGTAAAAACCCTAAGAGTAATTTAACCTTAATAAAAATTATTTTCACTGCAAATTTAGAGTTCTAATATTCGAAATTTAATTATTACAAAATTCATCTCCTCCAAATGTAACTGGAGTTTATTCAAAACATAAATTATCTTTAAAAGATGCACTTTACTCATGCTAATTGATGTTTATTATTTTTCAGTGCTTCATTTTGACCTATTTTACCTTAATCGCATATTAACAGAAAAGACACATCATTTTGAAATTAGTATTTTTTTTTTTGTAAAATCCCTTTTTTTCTTATCGCTTGATTTGTAAAACAAACATTTAGATATTTTGGGGAGTTGAATGCCAAACGCAGCTAAAACTGTTATTTCGTTTTACCTTAATGTCTGGAAGTCGTCCTAATCTAGATATACAAAATTTAAGAAATTATTTTTGTAAAAAACTTTCTTATCATATTGATCAGGTTTTTCTAAAGTGGGACAGTGCAGAAAGTTAGGGGTTAATGAGCAGCAAAGGTTCCAAAATCGGGTAGGAACATGAGGTCATAATTTAAAAGGGAGCCTTTTGAAAAAAAATAGGAAACCCTGATTTAGATAGTAATTTTACACAGTCTGTTCTTCCTTATTGTTTTGGAAACACAAATCACTAGTATATTAAATTTTTAAAAGTTTTATACTTGATGCTTTTTTCCTTAACCAATAAACTATTTACTTTTAAGTAGTAACAATAAATATTTTTTCATATCCCTATATATATTAACTTACAAATATTTTAATTTTAGTCTAAAATTGATATTATTAAAAGTATATTTTTTATTAGAGCTATATGGTTTCTCAACTTTTTTTTTTATTGAAACTATATAAAAATTTCAAGTCAAACAAACGTTTGGTGTTTCATTCTCCAAAACTATTTTTTTACTATTGAAAAACCGAATTAAAAATGGTTCAAGATCAAATATTACCTAAAAACTACTATCATTTATAAACAAAGCTGAATAATTTCGTTATTAAAACTAGTAAACAAACTTTTTAATTTAATTTGTTTACATAATATTTTAATAGTTTTGTTCGTTATAGTTTTAAACGTTTTTACCTATTCTTATAACTTTTGCGTTGTTATCTGTTTGAATATTGTTTTGATAAAACTTAGTAAAGTATGGATGCTTTTAGTAATTATGAATTTTTCGTTTTACTAGATATTCTTTCAATTTTCTTTTAAATCAAGATAACTTTATGATTAGATCTACATGCAGTTTTTGTTAATAAAATTAAATTAATTGATTATGAATAATAAATTATAATTTGAGATATGGCCCTTTAAAACTTTTTTAATTTTAATTTTGAGAATTCTATACTCATGCAACCATTAAAAAACTGGTTTGAAATATACTAGTTATTTTAATTCTCCTTGTATTAATTAATGCATCAATTAAATTTTAGTCAGATAAACCTCTTATATGTTAACGTCATCAAAAAAGATAATTATCTTATAAAAAGCAATTTATGCATTAAAATAAAGTAAAACGAGGAGAATTAAAATAAGTTTTTTAAATATCTGTTTATAATTGTTTTAAGAAAAAAACATACAAAAGAGTATTTAACTGACATAAGACAAAATTAAAACTTACGGCAGTTCGAATTCTTTTTGAAATTCCTAAGAGCTACATCTCAAAGCATAATTTAGTTTTGAAAAATTGTAGGTCTAGTTCAGAAGGTTATTTGAGTTAAAAAATATTAATATATCATAAAATAGTAAACTTATTTATCGTAAACTATTAAGTACTTATATTTTACTAAGATTTTAAAGGTGGTTTAAGCATATCTAAAAAAAATAGATTAAAAATAATAAGTATAAACCTTTAGATCTAATTAATAATATTACATTAAAAATATTATCAGAGTAAATAACTTACAATAACTAAGAATTACTAGAATTTGAAATGTTAGAATTTAAATCCGTTTTTATCAGTTCATAAAACGTTTATAGTTTATTGAACGATAAAAAATCCCACGGATACCTTTAAATGTTTTGTCCAGGACATATGAATAGTTTACTAATAATCTTATTATTAAAAAAAAATAAAACATATTAGCTTTTTTTTACTTTCGACCGATATATAATATAAGTTTAGAAGTTAATTTTAATAAGTTTAAGTGGGTAGGTGTCTAAATTTACGAAGGGTTACTTTTGCACTAAGGGACATTTTTGCACGAAGACACTTTTGCACGGCTTCAATTTTGCACGAGGGGTCACTTTTGAACTAAGACAGTTTTGCACGGGTTGAAAAAATTTTCTTTTTTTTGTCTTATCAACTCTAGTTATTTACTATTTTTTATTACCATTATCACATCCAACCCTTACCATCGACTAATATTTTTTATTTTTTTTTTTTTTTCTTTTTCTTTTTTTAGTGAATTAGGTATATTTTTTATTTCTATCACTCTTATCCCTAACCCTTACCCTCGGTCGCTAACTTTTTTTTATTTTTTTTATTATTCTTGTTTTGTCTTTATTTTTTACTAACACTTTTACCCCTAATTCTTACCCTTGGTCGGTACCTTTTATTTTTTAGTTGATCTTTTTTTTCTTGTCTTTTTTTACTTTTTTGTTTTATTTTTTTACTCTGGTGCAAAAATGACACTTCGTGCAAAAATGTCTTCGGGCATATTTGACCCGATCCCAGTTTAATTTCATGAAATTTTTTGACTAAGATTTTATATTAGTTAGTTATTCTGTCTTTGACGTTACACTTTTATTATCTAAGTATTCCAAATACTATTCACTGCCTTTGTATTTTTTATTTATTTTAAATAATTATTTTCACGTGAGTTTGAATGACATTGTGGCTATTGAACAATTTAAATCTAGTGTTATGATTTAAAAAGTTTTGATTGAATCTCAGTGAGATAAAAACAACTTAAAAATTCATTTTAACAACATCAATAGTTTCAAATAAAGCTAAAAAACTCAAACTTTAAGCATATTTTCATTTAAAGCCATAATTTCAAGTTGCTACTTTATTTCATTGTGCTCAAGTTAAAGTTAACTCAAGTATCGACACAAGTAAGTAATCGGACTTACACACAAATAGTCAAAAAAGTGTACCGCATTATCAACGGCTTTAAATAGTTTGAGTTTAGCTACTATGGCTGGAAAACTTAATTTAGTAGAACTTCATTTGTATATATCGATGAAATCGAAATTTCAAGTTGTTGTGATTAAAAAGTGACGTCATACAACGAGATAATGACGTGTTAGGTTTTCTAACAAAGTCATTGATGTGTGAAGTGTTATGAGAGAAACAAGCTAAACATAACAACTTTTACTTTTAAATTATATTAACATTGTTACTTTTCTACTTATAGCTTTTATTAAATAGCTTGTAGTTAAATTTTCCCTAAAGCAATTTAACTATCAATATGAATTTACTGTAAATCTGAGAAACGTCAAAAAATCAAAACAAAAGGTTCGTAGCGCGAAGGTTGATATTTTTTGAATTAAATTTTGTCAAGCTGCTTGAGTCTGAGTAAAACAGAAAATAAAAATCTTAAGTTAAATCTTCACACCTATACTTTTATTTTAGTGTAATAAATTAAAAATAAAGTTAGTAAATTAATTTAAATTTACATTTGGTGACAATTTTTAAGAGTGTTCTGATACGTGGTATTTCTTAAGTAAAAATTTAGACTACAACTTCTCCTGTGGGTTTTAGAGTAGTTCGGTGAAAAAACCCTAAGAGTGATTAAAACTCAATAATTCTTTCTACCATCGAGCACACTTTGTTACCAATTCGTTTCATTTATTTTCTTTTATTATACAAGCTTTTCTTAGTTACATAGACTGTGCATATTTGGGCTAAAATTTTGTTTTTAAGCTGCAATGTTTTAAGTGATAATTTTTTGTACTGATTGCATAACTAGTTTATTATTTGGATACAGTATCTTGTTAAATGTTTATATCTATTTTGGGAAAAAACAATTTAGTTTTTAAGTGATCTCTCAGTCGATCATTGTATTGTCATTAGATGAAGCTTGTTATAACTTAAACTTATTAGAGAGCTTTCTTATTTTGGCATTACAGGTTTTTGGTCGAAAGTTTTTGTTTTATATAATTTTTTGTGGTTGAAATTAAACGTTTAATAATAAATAAATAATCGCATCAATTGTTAAAAAGTTGTTTGTGTTTAATTTTTTTCCTAAACAGTAAAAAGTTTTTAAAACATTCTTTAACAACTAATAATTTGAAAAAAAAATGAATTTATTCTTTCAATAATTTTTTTTACAAACTAAGTTTCGGTCAAATACCTCTCAGTGCTTAAATAAATCTAAAAATATATGTGACAGTCATGGAAAATAGCATTTAAACAATTAAAATAAAACCAAATTTTTACTTAAAATTTTTTACTTAAAAAAATAAACAAATCAAATTTTAATATTAAGATTGAGTTTTAGGTGAAGTTTAAATTTTACTTAAGTTTTAAAGTCAATATAGGAAAATAGCATTAAATCTATTAAACAATTTGTTTTCTTAAAACCAAAACATACAATAAAAAGTAAATAAAAAATTGTAGATTAAAGTTAGATTTATTTGATTTTAAACAACTGATTTTGATTCTAAAAATTTATAATACCACTTTGAAAAGTTTACTACTTATCATTGACATTACTAAATTATTATCAAAAAATCGTTAAAACATGAAAATTATTAATCATAAAAAATTATAAGTTAAATGTCAAATAAAGATAATAATAAAATATCACTAAGGCGATGTCGTTATCGTGTAGTTAAAATTGCATTGTCAGTTTTTGTAAAACATAAGAACCAAAACTAGAAAAACTAGATAATAAAAATAAAGACATGCTTAAAGACTTGCGGTAACCAAAAAAATTGTTTTTTGTAAAAGTTACAAACTATAGTTCAAATATATTGCACAATCTAAAATTATTATCCAATGCTAGCTTTTTACCTAAAACTTTATGCAAGCTCGTTATAAGCTTACCTTCACAAACTTTCTCAAGTTGAAATTTATTACGACCCCGAAACAGTCATCAAGAAGACAATTAAGGCAACTCAGCCTAAAACGAAGCGCTTACCATCCTTGTCCATCTACCTCCGCCTTCCTTATATGGCAAGCTTTATTAGCTGTGGAATCCACCTTTAATAGCGTTCTGCTACGTGTTGTGTACAAAACCAACCGCTCGCTTAAGAGAATTGTGAAAAATTTAATTAATTTTGGTATACTCTTTTAGCTTTCATTGCGGAAATGACTACGTAGGTCTCAATATTCTCATGTCAGGAGAAAGCAGCATGTTACGAAAAAGCTAAAAAGGTTTATTTTTAATGACGACGTTAAGCCAAATAATGACCAATCATGAACACCTCCTCGATTATCCTAGTTGTGCTGAGAACTACCTAGGTAATTCTATCTAGAACGAGAAACACTTACCAATTCTCAGATCTAGAATCATTGTTCATTAGAACTTGCGAGCCCAAAATTTGTAACAACTAGATTTCTATAACTATTTGTTTTAGTGAAGCGTGTTTTTAATGTTCTTATTGTTGTTGCATTCTGTAATGTTTTACTTTCTAATTCAGTTTCAAGTAAAACTTCTATGGTTTTAAATTTTTTCATTCTACTAATTCGATCTTAAATATAATTTTAAACTAGTAAAGTATAACTGAATCTTATTTTAAACCTTTACACAGATTTTTACACTTCAGACTTCTTTATGATATAAGTATCTTTAACTAGGTATTTAAAAGTTGTTATACTTAACTGAAATATATACTACACTTTTGTAGATTTACTATCATTTCTAACCTGATCACTTCTAACCCGATCACTTCTAACCCAATCACTTCTAACCCGATCTTTTGTAACCCGATCACTTCTAACCCGAACACTTCTAAGCCGATCACTTCTAACCCGATCATTTCTAGCCGGATCACTTCTAACCAGATCATTTATAACCCGATCGTTTCTAACCCGATCATATCTAACCCGAAAATTATTTAGCCGATCTGTATTAAAATATACTAATTTATTATTTTTTTAAGATAAGGATTTGTTTTAAAAACAAAATTAATCTCAACATAATTGTTTTTTTTTTTTTGAAGTTAAGTTTATTTGTTGAAAATAAAGTTTAATGTTCAGCTAGCTGTTGCTAAAATTTAATTGTTGGTATTAATTAGTTCATTTATTCTTTTGACAATCATGTTTAAAGTTGGATTATTAATTAAGTGTAGTTAATTAGTTACAAAAAGCATTAGGAAAAGTATAAGTCTTTTGTATTCTAGAGATTAAATGTTAAGTTTCGATAGTCGTCAATGTAAGAAATGTAATGAGTATCGCAGCGGTTAAAGTCTATTCTGTACTTTCTTTTGAAATGAATCTATATGGTTAATATATATTTTTAAGTGTACAAACCAGATTACCAATTTTCCTCCAAATTCAGGGTGAATTTGTATGAAATACAACTTTTTGAAAATATTAATATCAGCGTATATGAAACTTTAAATAATACAGTTAATAAAATTTAGTAATTGTAATTATCATGGCGGTTTCATTTAAAGTTAATTTCATTAATTCTAAGTTCTTTAAACGAAAGTGTATACTGTTTAATACAAAGCCAAAAGTACAGTTAGAAGATTTTTAAAATTCTTATAACTTGTCATTTACTAGAACTTTAATTTAATTTTATTTCTTTAATCCAATGGTAAATTGTATATAAAAATTAACTGTGATTAAATTATATTTAATTATAATAAACTTAACTATGAAAGTTTAGTGTTGAAAACTTATTATTACGAATTTTTTCTTTTAAAATGAAATTTATGTAGAGCAAAATCAATTTACATTTTTAATAAAAATTTAAAAGTTTCAAAAATTTAACGTGATTATTCTCACGATTAATAGTAGATATTTCTAAAATAATTTTCTTGATATCATTTGAAAGTTATTGTTTTACAGGTTTTCAAAAACACAAAAACTTTAGATTATTTAGCGATCTTTAAATATTAAATGTAAGTATAAATTATTAGATTAAACTAAGTAACTTAAAAACTTATAACAAAATAATAAAAACAGTTTGTATTGTTAAAGTTATTATTTAGGTTTAAATTTTTAATAAACAAAATACTCATCATATTTTTAGAAATTTAGAGGTGCAAAAATCCACCGAGAATAAAGTCAATAGACTGCAAGCTGGCTTTACTGTAATGAATAAAAAATAACTATGTGTTGTGTAATAATCATCTGGAAAAATATTTGATTAAAAGAAACAAAGAACTTAATGGAGTTTTTATAAAATGCTGCTTCTAATTATACTCAATTTAACTATAACTTATTTAATATTCTATTTCAAAATGTTTTATTTTTAATACTTATTTTGTTTTTACTTATGTTATTTCAAAATCTCATAATAAAGTAATTTTAAAGAAATGTATATCAATTAAAGTAGTCATTTAAGTCGCAATTGAAACATAGGCGAGATTTATTTAACCTCGAACTTGTTATACAAATAAACTTGTCTGTTTAACTATTAGTGTAAAACAATTTTTTTGCTCTAAAACTAAGTAGGAATTTATTAATAATGTGAAATCAAGACGGTCAATCGACATAATAACTTTTACGGTTTAGTTACATGACAGTTTCTATTGAAAACCAGGCTTTTCCACTTAATATAACAAAAGTATTTAACTTCTCCTAATGTTTGTTTGAATTACATTATCTTAATAGGCCTATGCAAGTTGCATAACAATTTGAATAAGTTATCAAGATGAAACTTCAAACTATCCTACTATAAAAGTTTAATACATTAGTAAGCAATAATAAAACATTTCCGTCAGACTTTCAATGTAGTTTTTAAACCGTAATATATAGTGTTTGTATCTGAATATTACAATTGTAAGAGTTTACTTTTTAAAATTTGCTAATTTTAAAACTATTGTAGTCACGTTAATTACAATAAGATCCAATTAAAATATAATTATCACTGCCTATTTTAAAATCCTACAAAGAAGAGTTCAAAATACGTTAAAGTAAAGAACTTAGTAAATTGTATATGATTAACAAAAAACATCTCTTAAAGTGTATTGAAAAAACTAAAATTATGTGTAGGTAAAAATATAAAAAAATGAGGTAAAAAAAATATATTAAGATTATGTTAAGTTAATACTAAAATTAAAATTTATACTAAATTTACGTAACACATTAAAATCATTATGTTTTAAAGTAGCTAATAGTTTATTTTTATTTTTATTTTTTTAATAACTTCATTAAGACTAGTTTGTTTTTGCATGAAATCCAGATAAAAAAATTAAAACGTAACATAAGTAAAATGGGTTAGAAATGATCGGGTTAGAAATAATCGGATTAGAAGTGATCAGATTAGAAATGATTGGGTTAAGATAGATCGGGTATAATTGGGTTAGAAGTGATTAGGTTAGAAGTTATCTTGTTAGAAATGATCGTGTTAGAAGTGATCCGGTTAGAAATGATCGGGTTAGAAATGATCGGGTTAAAAGTGATCAGGTTTGAAGTGGTTGGGTTAGAAATGATCAGGTTAGAAGTGATCGGGTTAGAAAAGATCGGGTTAGAAGTGATCGGGTTAGAAGTGATCGGGTTTGAACTGATCTGGTTAGAAGTGATCGGGGTAGAAGTGATGGGGTTAGAAGTGATTGGGTTAAAAGTGATCGGGTTAGAAATGATCGGGTTAGAAGTGATCAGGTTAGAAGTGATCAGGTTAGAAGTGATTGGGTTAGAAGTGATCGGGTTAGAAATGATCGGGTTAGAAGTGATCGGGTCAGAAGTGATTGGGTTAGAAGTGATCGGGTTAGAAGTGATCTGGTTAGAAGTGATCTGGTTAGAAGTGATCGGGTTAGAGATGATCGGGTTAGAAGTGATCGGGTTAGAAGTGATTGGGTTAGAAGTGATCGGGTTAGAAAAGATCGGGTTAGAAGTGATCGGGTTAGAAGTGATCGGGTTTGAAGTGATCGGGTTAGAAGTGATCGGGGTAGAAGTGATGGGGTTAAAAGTGATTGGGTTAGAAATGATCGGGTTAGAAATGATCGGGTTAGAAGTGATCAGGTTAGAAGTGATTGGATTAGAAGTGATCGGGTTAGAAGTGATCGGGTTAGAAGTGATCCGGTTAGAAATGATCGGGTTAGAAGTGATCAGGTTAGAAGTGATCGGGTTAGAAGTGATCGGGTTAGATTTGATCGGGTTCGAAGTGATCGGGTTAGAAGTGATCGGGTTAGAGATGATCGGGTTAGAAGTGATCGGGTTAAAAGTGATCGGGTTAGAAGTGATCGGCTTAGAAGTGATCGGATTAGAAGTGATTGGGTTAGAAGTGATTGGGTTAGAAGTGATCGGGTTAGAAATGATCGGGTTAGAAGTGATCGGGTTAGAAGTGATCGGGTTAGAAATGATAGCGGGTTAGAAATGATCGGCTCCCAACCTGATCATTTATAACCCGATCATTTCTAACCCGATCACTTCTAACCCGATCACTTCTAACCCGATCACTTCTAACCCGATCATTTCTAACCCGATCACTTCTAACCCAATCACTTCTAACCTGATCACTTCTAACCCGATCACTTCTAACCCGATCATTTCTAACCGGATCACTTCTAACACGATCATTTCTAACAAGATAACTTCTAACCTAATCACTTCTAACCCAATTATACCCGATCTATCTTAACCCAATCATTTCTAATCTGATCACTTCTAATCCGATTATTTCTAACCCGATCATTTCTAACCCATTTTACTTATGTTACGTTTTAATTTTTTTATCTGGATTTCATGCAAAAACAAACTAGTCTTAATGAAGTTATTAAAAAAATAAAAATAAAAATAAACTATTAGCTACTTTAAAACATAATGATTTTAATGTGTTACGTAAATTTAGTATAAATTTTAATTTTAGTATTAACTTAACATAATCTTAATATATTTTTTTTACCTCATTATTTTTTTTTACCTACACATAGTTTTAGTTTTTTTTTATTATTTTTTTTTGTTATTTCAATACACTTTAAGAGACGTTTTTCGTTAATCATATACAATTTACTAAATTCTTTACTTTAAAGTATTTTGAACTCTTCTTTGTAGGATTTTAAAATAGGCAGTGATAATTATATTTTAATTGGATCTTATTGTAATTAACTACAATAGTTTTAAAATTAGCAAATTTTAAAAAGTAAACTCTTACAATTGTATTATTCAAATACAAAAACTTTTATATTACGGTTTAAAAACTTTATTGAAAGTCTGACGTAAATTTTTGATTATTGCTTACTAAAGTATTAACCTTTTATAGTAGGGTAGTTTTAAGTTTCATCTTAATAACTAATACAAATTGTTATGCAACTTGCATAGGCCTATTAAGATAATGGAGTTCAAACAAACATTAGGAGAAGTTAAAAACTTTTGTTATATTTAGTGGAAAAGCCTGGTTTTTAATAGAAACTAACTATTAAAATAGTTATGTCATATAACTAAACCGCAAAAGTTGTTATGTCGATTGACCGTCTAGATTTCACATCATTAATAAATTCCTACTACAGTAACCTCTCGGATCTTTACGCACTCGTGACGTTACGCACTCTCGTTTAGTTACGCATTTCAGAATTCTATAAAATTCAGAAAATAAAAATTTTATTTTTTCTAATATTGCACAAATTAGGTTTAATGTATATTTTTAAATTAAAATATGTTTTTGAATGCTAACACACCTCTCTATATCTTTAGAATTTGTAAATTTTTGTTCCTTGACTAATTGATAAATATTAAGTTATACCTCAGTATATCAAAAATTTTGTTAACAATAAGAGATTTAATCAAAATTTTGAAATAAACCCGACTGTGTTTAATAATGAAAGTATAATGAAATAATGAGAGTTTAAAACACAAAGAAATAAAACAGCAGTCTTGCCCTATATATTAATAAAAACCATTTCATAATTGTAAAGAAATGCTAAATTATAAATTGAATTTGCTAAGTAGAATAAAATATAAATGTCACATATAAATAAAGATAAAGTTAATTTCTACTTATTATTACAAAAGTAAAAGTATTTCTACTCGTATTACTATTATTTAATAGAAAATCAAATCCTTTTTTTAATATATGTATAGTTTTATCTGTTGTTTTCATATTTATAAATGAAGTAAACAAATAGTTAAAAGTGGGAAAGTGCCCAGTCTGCTATTAACTAGAAGCAATATTAAAAAACAGCCATTATAGTGAGTATATTTGGTACCTCTCGTTTCTTTACGATCTCTCATATCTTTACGCAGTTTTTCTGTGGACACAATGTGCGTAAATAAGCGAGAGGTTACTGTACTTAGTTTTAGAACAAAAAAAAATTGTTAAACACTAATAGTTAAAAAGACAAGTTTATTTCTATAACAAGTTCGGGGGTAATTAAATCTGGCTTATGTTTGATGAGATTTTTCTTTATTAAAAACTGAAACCTATATGATAGGTTTCACAATACAAAATGATTTTATTATTTTGTTATAAGTTTTTAAGTTATATAGTTTACTCTAATAATTTATACTTACATTTCATATCAATGATCGCTAAATAATCTAAAGTTTTTGCGTTTTTGAAAACCTGTAAAACAATAATTTTTAATAGATATCAAGAAAATTATTTTAGAAATATTTACTATTAGTCGTGAGAATAATCGTGTTTTTGCAGTTTTAAATTTTGAAAACTTTTAAATTTTTATGAAAAATGTAAATTTATATGCCCTACATAAATAATTTTATTTCAAAAGAAAAAGAAAAAATGCGTAATAATAAATTTTCGACACTAAATTTTTATAGTTAAGTTTATTATAATTGATTATAACTTATTTACAGTTAATCTTTATATACAATTTACCAGTTGATTTAAGAATTAAATTTAAATAAAAGTTCGAGTAAATGACAAGTTCTGAATATTTAAAAAACCTTCTACCTCTACTTTTGGCTTTGTATTAAACAGTATACACTTTCGTTTAAAGAACTTGGAATTTAATGATATTAATTTTAAATGAAACCATTATTATAATAACAATTACTAAATTTTATTAACTGTATTATTTAAAGTTTCTTAAACGCTGATATTAATATTTTTAAAAATTTGTTTTTCATATAAATTCTCCCTGAATTTGGAGGCAAATTGGTAATCTGGTTTCTAAACTTAAAAGTATATATCAACCATATAGAATCATTTCAAAAGAAAGTACAGAATAGACTTTAACAGCTGCCATACTCATTATATTTCTTACATTGACGACTACCAAAACTTAATATTTAATCCTTAGAATAGAAAAGACTTATACTTTTCCTAATGCTTTTTAATAATAACTAACTACACTTAATTGATAATCAAACTTTAAATCTTATTGTCAAAACAATAAATAGACCAATTAACATTAACAATTAAATTCTAACAAAAGCTATCTGAATATTAGGTTTTATTTTAAACAAAATAAACTTAACTTAACAAAAAAGCAAATTTGTTGAGATTAATTTGTTTTTAAAACAAATCCTTATCTTAATAAAAAAAAACAATATATTAATACAGATCGGCTAAATAAACTTCGGGTTAGATATGATTGGGTTAGAAACAATCGGGTTAGATATGATCGGGTTTGAAAAGATCGGGTTAGAAATGATCGGGTTTAATTGGGTTAGAAGTGATTGGGTTAGAAATGATCTTGTTAGAAATGATCGGGTTAGAAGTGATCGGGTTAGAAGTGATTAGGTTAGAAATGATCAGGTTAGAAATGATCGGTTTAGAAGTATTCAGGTTAGATTTGATCGGGTTAGAATTGATCGGGTTAGAAGTGATCGGGTTAGAAGTGATCGGGTTAGAAATGATCGGGTTAGAAGTGATTGGGTTAGAAGTGATCGGGTTAGAATTGATCGGGTTAGAAGTGATCGGGTTAGAAATGATCGGGTTAGAAGTGATCGGGTTAGAAGTGATCGGGTTAGAAATTATATCGAGTTAGAAATGATAGTAAACCGATCAGGTTAGAAGTGATTGGTTTAGAAGTGATCGGGTTAGAAGTGATCCGGTTAGAAGTGATCAGGTTAGAAGTGATTGGGTTAGAAGTGATCGGGTTAGAAATTATCGGGTTAGAAGTGATCCGGTTAGAAGTGATCTGGTTAGAAGTCATCGGGTTAGAAGTGATCGGGTTAGAAATGATCGTGTTAGAAGTGATTGGGTTAGAAGTGATCGGGTTAGAAGTGATTGGGTTAGAAGTGATCGGGTTAGAAGTGATCGGGTTAGAATTGATCCGGTTAGAAGTGATTGGGTTAGAATTGATCGGGTTAGAAATGATCCGGTTAGAAGTGATCGGGTTAGAAGTGATCGGGTTAGAAATGATCGTGTTAGAAGTGATCGGGTTAGAAGTGATTGGGTTAGAAGTGATCGGGTTAGAAGTGATCGAGTTAGAATTGATCGGGTTACAAGTGATCGGGTTAGAAATGATCGGGTTAGAAGTGATCGGGTTAGAAGTGATCGGGTTAGAAGTGATCGGGTTAGAAGTGATCGGGTTAGAAGTGATCGGGTTAGAAGTGATCGGGTTAGAAGTGATCAGGTTAGAAGTGATCGGGTTAGAAATGATCAGGTTAGAAGTGATCGGGTTAGAAGTGATCGGGTTAGAAGTGATTGGGTTAGAAGTGATCAGGTTAGAAGTGATTGGGTTAGAAATGATCGGGTTAGAAATGATCGGGTTAGAAATGATCGGGTTAGAAGTGATCAGGTTAGAAGTGATTGGCTCCCGGGGTAACAGTGATAGTAAAAATGTAAAAATCAAAATAGCTAATAAAAACTATAACAACAAAAAAAATTAATTAATAAAAAAAAAGCTAGTGACCGAAGGTAAGGGTTAGGGTAAACAGTAGTAGTAGAAAAAAAAGCTTAATTAAAAAAAGTAATAATAAAATTTAAAAAATAAAATTAACCCAAGCAATTTTATCTTTGTGCAATTTTACTCCCTTGTGCAAAAATATCTTCGTACAATTTTGTGCACTCGTGCAACTTTGTACGCTTGTGCAAACCCGTATTTTTATATTTATATTAAATGACCATTTTCGCTAAAGTTTAAATAACATTGTTGCTGTTGTAAACACTAAAATCTTTTTTTTTTAAGATTTTTGATTACGAGAAGAAAGTCAGTGAAACCAAAACCTTAAAAACTAGATTCAATAAAATCAATATTTTACATATAAAGCTTAAATACTCAAACTTTAAGCCATAGTTAAGTATACTACATATTTTAGTTCAATGTGCTCAAGTTTAATTTCACTGTAACTGACATACAGACTTGCATTTAAGTAAAGCAGTCAAAGAAACTAAGCATACCGCATTTCCATCGGTTTTAAATTGTTCGAGACAGTTTACTTCGGTTAGAAAACTTAATTGATAAGAATTTCATTTGTTTATATTCATGAAACTGAAACTGCAAAATGTGGTGATTAAAAAGTGATGTCACACAACGAGATACTGACGTGTTAGGTTTTCTAACAAAATCATTGATGTGTGAAGTATTATGAGAGAAACAAGCTGAATATAACAATTTTTGTTTT
The DNA here is from genome assembly GCF_965202585.1 of Thalia democratica. Lineage (NCBI taxonomy): Eukaryota > Metazoa > Chordata > Thaliacea > Salpida > Salpidae > Thalia > Thalia democratica. Next base: position 17,825 of record NW_028139951.1, on the reverse strand, counting down.
TGTTTTATATTTACATTGTTACTTTTCTACTGTAAGCTTTTATTAAAAAGTTTGTAAAATACACTTTTTTAACATTATATTAACGATTGATATGAGTTTACTGTAAATCTGATAAACAAGAAAAAACAAAAACAAGAAATAAATTTTCATAAGGTTAATGTTTTTAAAATTTAAAATTCTCCAAGATGCTTGAATTTGAGTTAAATAGAGGGTAAAACTGTTAAGTTAAATGTACGCTACGCACCCATGGTTTTTATTATCAATATAATTTGGTAAAAATTAAATTAACTAATTAATCAATTAAAATTCAATCAACAACTTCAGTTGTTGAAATTTAGATCAGTTTTTAATTAGTTTATAAAACATTATGGTTTATTGAACGATAAAAAAAGCTTAAAATATTTCGTCCTAGGACCTGGTGCATAAAGAACCTTACGGTTATCTAGTCGCACACCACGGATACCTTTTAATCTATTGTCCATGACATATGAATACTTTTGTTATTTAAAAAAATAAATTAGCGTTTTTTTATACTCTCGGCCGATATATAAAATAAGTTACAAGTTAAGTTTAAGTCGGTAGGAGTCTAAATTCACGAAGGGTCACTTTTGCACGAAGGGAAATTTTTGCACGAAAACACTTTTGCACTGCGTGAATTTTGCATTAAGACAGTTTTGCACGGGTTGAAGTTTTTTTGTTATATTTTTTCTATAAATTTAATTAATTACTATTTTTTTATTATCACTATTACACCTAAACCTTACCCTCGGCCGATAATTTTTCTATTCTCTATTTTTTTTTAATGATTTTTTTACTTTTTCGATTAAAAAAGTTTAATTAGGTATGTTTTTTACTATCACTCTTATCCCTAACCTTTACCCTTGGTCGCTAACTTTTCTTTTTCGTCTTTTTACTTTTTTTTTGTTATTCTTGTTTTGTCTTTTTTTTTACTATCACTTTTACCTCTAACCCTTACCTTTTATTTTTTAGTTGATATTTTATTTCTTATTTTTTTTTACTTTTTGTTTTTTTCTTTTTTTTTTACTCTAGTGCAACAATGACCTTTCGTGCAAAAATGTCTTCGGGCAAATTTGACTCGTTCCATGTTTAAGTGCATGAAATTTTTTGACTTAGCTCTAATATTAATTAGTTATTCTGTCGTTGACGTTAACTTTTTTTATCTAACTATTCCAAATACTATTTACTGCCTTTGTATTTTATCGGACCGGGTCTAAATCGCACGAGATTACTAAGTTGCACGAGGGACTAAATTACACGAGAACAAAATTTCACGAGTGCACAAAATTGCACGAAGCCAAATTTGCACTAAGCCAAATTTGCACGAGAGAACAAAACTGCACGAATACAATTTTGCACCAAGGGTTAGTTTTGCACGAGAGAAAAAAATACAGAACAAGATAAAAATTAAAAAGAAAAAATAAATCTAAAAAGTGTTTATTAAAAAAATAACAATTACTGAACGAGGGTAGGGGTTAGGAGTAACAGTGATAGTAGAAAAAAAAAATAAATTAAAAAAAGTAATAACAAAATTTAAAAATAAAAAATCAACCCGTGCAATTTTATCCCCTCGTGCAAAAGTATCTTCGTGCAATTTTGTACGCTCGTGCAATTTTGTACGCTCGTGTAAACCCGTATTTTCATATTTATATTAAATTACTATTTTCACTAAAGTTTAAATAACATTGTTGCTATTGTAAAACTAAAATGTTTTTTTTTGAAATTTTTGATTACGAAAAGAAAGTCAGTGAAACAAAAAACTAAATTCAATAAAATCAATATTTTACATATAGAGCTTAAATACTCAAACTTTAAGCCATAGTTTAAATATACTACATACTTTAGTTCAATGTGCTCAAGTTTTATTTTACTGTAATACAAATAGACTTGCACATAAGCAGTCAAAGAAACTAAGCATACCGCATTTACATAACGGTTTTAAATTGTTAACCCTTTGCAACAGGACTTGAAAAACTTAATTTATTAGAAGTTCATTTGAATATATGGGTATGATCAAAATTTCAAATTCATTCTCATTCATTTTCATCGGTTTTAAATTGTTCGATTCAAGTTATTTCGGTTTGAAAACTGAATTTATAAGAACTTCATTTGTTTCTATTCATGAAACCGAAGTTGCAAGTTGTGGTGATTAAAAAAGTGACATCACACAAGGAGATAGTGACGTGTTAGGTTTTCTAACAAAATCATTGATGTGTGAAGTGTTATGAGAGAAACAAGCCAAATATAACAATTTTTACTTTTGTTTGACATTTACATTGTTACTCTTCTACTAATAGCTTTTATTAAAAAGTTTGTTAAATACACTTTTTTAACATTATGGTAACGATTGATATGAATTCACTGTAAATCTCGAAAAAAAAAAGGTTCGTAGCGCGAAGGTTGATATTTTTTTGACTAAATTTCGTCAAGCTACTTGAGTTTGAGTTAAATAGAAGATAAAACTTTTAAGTTAAATCTGCACACCTATACTTTTTTATTATTAATGAAATAAGTTAGAAATAAAATTTGTAAATTAATTTAAATTTACATTTGGGCAAAATATTTTCGAGAATTTTATGTTCCATACGTGGTGTTTCTTAGTGAAAAAATTTAGATCTTCTTAATCTGACTACTTTTCCTGTGGTTTTTGAAGTAGTTAGATGAAAAAATCCTAACAGTGATTGAAACTCAATAAAATATCATTCTTTCCACCATCGAGCACACTTTGCTACTATTTTGTTTCATTTTCTTGGTATTTTTCTTTTATTATACAAGCTTTTCTGAGATACATAGACAGTACATATTTGGGCTAAAATTTTGTTTTAATCTGCAATATAACAATGTATTCAGTGAAAATTTTTGTGCTGATTGCATTACTAGTTTATTAATTGGATACAGTAACTTGTTAAATGTATATATCTATTTTGGGAAAATACAATTTAGTTTTTAAGTGATCTGTCTGTCGATCATTGTATTGTCATTTGATGAAGCTTGTATAACTTAAACTTGTTAGAGAGCTTTCTTTATTTTAGCATTACAGGTTTTCGGTCAAAAGTTTTTGTTTTATATAACTTTTTGTGATTAAAATGAAACGTTTAATAATAAATTTATAATTGCATCAATTGTTAAAAAGTTATTTGTGTTTATTTTTTTGCCTAAATAGTAAAAAGTTCCTAAAACATTCTTTAACAACTAATAAATTTGAAAAAAAAAACAAAAAATGAGTTTATTCTTTCAAGAATTTATTTTACAAACTAAGTTTCGGTCAAAGACCTTGTCAGTGCTTAAATAAATCTAAAAATATATGTGACAGTCATGGAAAATAACATTTAAACAATTAAATTAAAATAAAACCAAATTTTTACTTTAAAGTTTTTTACTTAAAAAACTAAACAAATAAAATTTTAATATTAAGATTGAGTTAAAGGTGAAGTTTAAATTTTACTTAAGTTTTAAAATCAATATAGGAAAATAGCATTTAAAAAATTAAACTATTTGTTTTCTTAAAACCAAAACATATAATAAAAAATTGTAGATTAAAATTAAATTTGTTTGATTTTAAATAATTGATTTTGATTCTGAAAATTTATAATACCACTTTGCAAAGTTTACTTATCATTGACGTTATAAAATCATTATCAAAAATCATTAAAAAATAGTTAACATTATATCATAAAGTATTTTAAGTTAAATGTCAAATAAAGATAATAATAAAATGTCACTAAGGCGATGTCGTTATCGTGTAGTTGAAATTACATTGTCAGTTTTTGTAAAACATAAAAACCCAAACTAGAAATACTAGATAATAAAAACATAAAAGATAAAGTCATGTTTAAAAATTTTGGTAACCAAAGAACTTTTTTTTGTAAAAGTTACAAACTATAGTTTAAATACATTGTACAATCTAAAATTATAAGCTAATGCTTGAATTTTAACTAAAATTTTATGCAATCTCGTTATAAGCTTCCCTTCACAAACAGTTTCTCTAAAGCTTTAAATTTATTATGACCCCGAAACAGTCGTCAAGAAGACAATTAAGGCAAAAATCAAAAGTTAAACGCTTACCATCCTCAACCAGTCTACCTCCGCTTTCCTTATATGGGTAAAAACTCAATTAGGTTGGCTACGCAAGCTTCATTTGCTATAAAATCCACCTTTAATAGCGTTTTGCTACATGTTGTGTACAACACCAACCGCCCGCTTTACGGAATTGTGAAAGATTTAGTTAATTTGGTATTTCATTGCAGAAATGACTACGTACGTCTCAACACTCTCATGTCAGCAAGTTACGAAAGGTTTATTTTTAATGACGACGTTAAGCCAAAAGGTGAAAAATCATCCATCCATGAACACCTCCTCAATTATCATATGTTGAACTACTAGTAGTAGAATTGAAATTCTATCTAGAACAAGAAACACTTACCAATTTTCAGTTCTAGAATCATTGCTCATTAGAACTCGTGAGCCAAAAATTTGTAAACAACTAGATTTCTATAACTATTTGTTTTTGTTAAGCGTGTTTTTAGTGTTCTTATTGTTGTTGCATTCTGTAACGTTTTACTTTTGATTCAGTTTCAAGTAAAACTTCTATAGTCTTAAATATTATTATTCTACTAATTGAATCTTGAATATAATTTTAAACGAGTAAAGTATAACTGAATCCTATTTTAAACCTTTACACAGACTTTTAGACTTCAGACTTTTTTATGATATAATCTTTAGCTAGGTTTTTAAAAGTTGTTTTACTTAAGCAAATTTATACTACACTTTTGTCAGTTTTTAGAAATTTTATTCTAATGATGCGCTAGAATAAATTAATTAGAAACTTTTCTGAACTTTGAAAATGAGTGACTTTGATATTAACTTTCTAATAGAAAGCAATACAGAAATAAACTAAAAGCAAGTATCAGCCGTTTCTAGGAAGCGCAAAGTAAAATTGTGAATCTTCTTAAAATTTTTATAAACAAAACATATAACGGTAGATAGTTTTTTATATTCTTTTTTATTTGTTAGTTAAAAGCTTGGTGAAAGACCACAACTAAACATATAAAAATAAAATAAAAGGTTTTGGTCAAACAAGATTTTTTGTTTTTTCATCTTATTCTAAAGGTTGCAGAGGCTCCAACAAACCCAGTCTAACTTAACAAAGTCACAATTTTCAAATCATTAAAAAAGGCCTATAAAATCTGGTTCAAATGACTTTTAGTTTGTTTTATTTTTTGTCGCTCTAAACAAAATGCGAAATATTTTAGTTTAGGTACTAGCTGCTTAGTTCTGGTTTTTCTATACTACACACAAATTCGGTAGTACTTATTGGACTTACTAGTTCGTATACAACTGATGTTTTTATTTGCTATCTTGTTTTTTTTTGTCATTTGAGATTAACTTGCTAGATTAAAAAAAAAACTTTAAAATATAATATTTACTTTAACAGCTTTTGAGTAACGTTAGAATAAAGAGTAACCTTATTGCAAATATATGGTTTACTTTCATTTAGAAATCATTTCTAACCGCGATCATTTCAAACCCGATCACTTCTAACCCGATATTTTCTAACCCGATCACTTCTAACCCGATCATTTCTGATCGGATCATATCTAACCCGATCATTTCTAACCCGATACTTTCTGACCCGATTACTTTCTAACCCGATCATTTCTAACCCGATCATATATGGTTTACTTTCATTTAGAAATCATTTTTAACCGCGATCGTTTCTAAACTGATCACTTCTAACCCGATCACTTCTAACCCGATCATTTCTAATCCGATCATTTCTAATCCGATCGTTTCTAACCCGATCATTTCTAACCCGATCACTTCTAACCCGATCATTTCTAATCCGATCACTTCTAACCCGATCACTTCTAACCCGATCATTTCTAATCCGATCATTTCTAATCCGATCGTTTCTAACCCGATCATTTCTAACCCGATCATTTCTAACCCAATCTTTTCTAACCCGATCATTTCTAACCTAATCACTTCTAACCCGATCGTTTATAACCCGATTATTTCTAACCCAACAGGGTTGCCACTGACTTTTTAAAATTTTCTCTAGGTTTTAAAATTTCTTTCAGGTTTTTAAAAGTAATTTTTACGCTTCAACAGACACTAAACCAAAATAAAGTTTCTATCTACAATATTTTTAGTAAATCAAGACAAAAAGTTAAGTACATAGTTAAAATAGATTTAACAGAGAAATCATTTTGAGTTAAAATTCATGTTTTGAAAACATATGTTCAATAATCTATTGATAGTGAAATTTAGTAACAGTTTGTTAAGGTAATATGAATTCATGTAACAATAAACAATTTAAAATGGTTTGGTAAGCAGTTATGAAAAAGATAATCTTACAATGAACAAATTTTTTGGTAAAAACAAATACAAAACACTTTTAAAACGTCCTAAGTAGAGGTTTTTATCACATAAATTACAAAACTAGTTGAAAAATGTAAGTTCGGGGTGTTTTATTAAAATTTCAATAATAAATGAACATTTAAGCTAAAACAACCACAAAAGAACATTTAAAACGACTTTAATGTAGTTGTAAACAAACTATTTTAAAAATATATAAGTCTGTACCTTATGTTTGTTTTATAAAATCATTTTTTGATTTATCACACTCAAAAGATGTTTAAATTTTATGTAGTTTATTAAATAGTTTTTTTTACTTTCAGTTTGATTTTATTAGCAGCAAGTAGTAAGAAAGAAAAGCTAAGTAGCTAGTGTTATTAATGTAGAATAATCGTTACTAAAAAGATAGTAAATGTTTAAGTCTTGCAGTTCTTTTATTACAAATGCTACGTTTTATGTTGCCATATTTACAAAAAATAAATTAAATTAATCTTTTATTGAATTGGTTTTATTTAAAATCTTTACTGTTGAAGTAAACAGTATGTTTTTATTTGGTTTTATTTGTAAATCTACAAAATAGATTTATAATTAATTATTTATTTCATCATATATTTCTTGAACTTCAATTTAAGAATATAATTGCAGTGCAGAAATGGCCAAGCGGTTAAGGGGCCATACTTATATAAACTGTAAAATTCCAACTGCTAGTATTCAAATCACATCACTATCAAAGTTTTCTCTGTCAATTAGTAATCTATTTTGATCCAAATCCTTCTTTAATTTATTATCTGGCCGAAAACGGACAATCTTTTTTCGATTTATCCGGCCGGAATCCGATCCAGATCTTATCTTTAATTGAGATCCGACCGGATCCGGATCCTAATTATTTTATGTAATCTTAGTAGATAAAAATCTTACAATAATTAATCATAATAATTCTTTTATATAGAAATTATCTTGTAGTATATACTCTAAACTTTCAAAGAAGAGCCAATGCTATACTTTGAAAAAAAAAAGTTAAGATTCCCTATGGCCTTAAAAAATAAATAGTTTGGTCATAAGCTTCTTATTTTTTTTATAACTGCTAAAATAGAATTTTTTCTACTAATGCACAAATCAGTTTCTGAAAATTTGAGGTCAATTTATTAAAAACTAAGAAGAAGACATAATTTTAGTAATTTCTTTTTAAACTTTATTTCACCTATGAAAAAGTGTTCTCAATTGATAGTTATCCGTAGTACCTCCTCCATCTTTTTAAAGCAAAATACTTCAAATTATTTTATAGAGATAAATTTTAATTGTATGAGCAAAGAAAAAACTGTTATTAAGGCCATTATAGGGAGGGGTCAATCAATTTTGTAAAGAAAATTAAATACTCGGTGTAAAATTAAAACTTAAGTACTAACTAAAAGTCTATTTGAATAAATACAAAAATTTTAAACTTTGACCGAATAGAGTACATATAAAGTTATCTAATAAATCACTATCAATAATTAAAGTTTTTACTTTTTTACGATAAAAAAACTTTTACCGTTTGTATCTATAAGCTTTTAAAAAGGGATGTTTATATAAATTAAATATACTTTATAAATAGTGAGAGCTTCAACTAAACAAATGGACTTAAAATACTATAATATACACATTATTAGCACATTCTTAGATTAGGCTAAAATCAATATTATTTATTTATGTGCTGTTAATTGTGTCATCATTACTACTGTTTATAACTTGAAGTATTGTAAGATTTTGTTGGTTCACTCAAAAATTTTTATGTTACATAAGACTATTTAGCTGTTAGCATCAATTTGTACGGTTGAATGATTCTATCTCATTGAAAAAAGCTATACTTCGTGCTCAGTAGAGCGAAGCCACCCGTAGCTCACGGCAACTTTCCTTTATGCCTGCAAACGACATTTTATGCTATACTTTTGTCAGTTTTTAGCAATTTTATTCTGATGATGCGCTTGAATAAATTAATTAGAAATTTTTCTGAACTTTGAAATCAGTGACTTTGATATTAACTTTCTAATAGACAACAATAACAGAAATAAACTTAAAGCAAGTATCATCCGTTTCTGGGTTGAGCTAAGCAAAATCGAGAATCTTCTTAAAATTTTTATAAAGTGTTTGCATGTTGGTATGACAGTTGATTTTCTATGTTCGTTTTTATTTGTCATTTAAAAGCTTGTTAAAAAACCACAACTAAACCTACTAAAATAATATAAAATTTTTTGGTTTAACAACGTTTTTGTTTTTTTTTTCATCTTATTATTAAGGTCGCATGGCTTTAATAAACCAGTCTAAATTAACAAAATCACAATTTTCAAATCGTTAACAAATACTTGTAAAATCTGCTTTAAATAAATTCTAAATGACAAAACAAAACATTTTATAACTAATTGTGTTTTTAATAAAAAGTATACTGTAAAATAACGTTTAAATATGTTGTAAGTTTGACTAAACTTATGAAAATAAATACATAAAAAACTATGTTTCCGATTACTAAATTTATGTTTTGATAAAAATTGATTACATTCAAGTATTTTTTTTGTTTATAAATAAAAAGATTAAAGATTGCTTGTTTAATTTTTAGTTAAAACGTGCTAAAAACTTTTATGCTAAAAATATAATCTGGTCTAGAGTGTTTTAAGTAAAACTATATAAACAAACTGTTATTTTAATATAAACCGTATACTTGTCTTAAAAAAAAAATTATATCGTCGAAGTTTTAAAAGCTTTTTCAAGGTTTTGTTTTAGTTAAAGTTTTGTTTTTAGAAACCATAGATGCCATTCGGCTGTTATTTTATGGTCGAATACTTTTTTTCTCAAATCTAGACTGTTGTTAATAAAACATCATTGTATCTTGCAGTTATAAATCTTGTATATTTTTTAGTTTTAATTGGTCAAACATCAAAACATGATAATACACGTAAGAAACCATTGTATTTACAAAATATTGACAAAAACTTGCGAGTTATGGCAATCGTACTGTAAGAATATGTAAAAAAATGTGTGACTAAGTATGTTATAAATGTAAATGGCATCTATATAAGTTTAAAAAGTAATAACAAATATTTGGTGCAAAATACTTTACCAAGATAATAAGAAGAAAAGTAGCCAAGTCAAAATAAATATAGTTTACTTGTGCAATTAATATTTACATGATGCGAATGGTTAAATAAGTTTTCACTTTTTGTTTCTTATATAAACTGTCGTATTTTCACAACGATTGATGCCAGAAATGTTGTATGAATATATATCAGCTTATATGCTAATATTTTTAGGCTAGTCAAAATGGTTATGCAAACCTAAATAGTAACTCAATAAAATAAGTCTAACCAACAGAGAATGTAAATTGTGAATAATTTCAGAAAATAAGGGTAGTTCTCACGCTTCAAGTTGTAAACATCGTTAATGCTGGACATCATCTAGATTTCGTTTTGACGATAATCAAACTTGTTTTTGACTCGTTTTTATTTCTTATTAAAATGATTTTATTTATTTTCAAAAGATACTATAACTAATAATTACATGTTTTTAACTTTTTTTTTTAAGGTCGTAAAATAAAAGGTAGAATGTACGTAACACTTTTTTAACAACTTTATTGGTAAGTACACAATTGTATTAAAAGTTAAATTAAATGAGCCTTATGAATTTTTTTTTCTTTTAACTATTTTTTAACATAAATAAAACTTTAAAACTATATTTACATTAAAAAATACCGATTTTTAACCCAAGTAAACGACTGATCTGAAAAATTGAGATTTGAAAGGTAATTGTTGTTTTATTTTTATTAATACTATTTTACCGTGTGTATGCGGAGCTCTGCTACTTGCAACTTGCGAAAAAGTCATTTTTGTGTTTTTTAGCCTAACTCAGCCACTAGAAGGAATCAAGAGTAATTACTGTTGGCGCTTACTTTGTCCAACTAAGAATATATGATGTGGCCTACTAGCCTATCAAGAAAAAAATAGCGCTTTCAACAGCTCATATTTGTTTCAGTTTTTTATTTTAATAATTTTGTTATCAATAGATTTTTTATACAGAATTGGCTATGAGAAAAGTCGTAGTAAAAACTTGTCAGTGCTGTAAGTTAAACAATTAAGATTGTTTAAGTTTGTTCTAGAACAGAATTTGTTTTTTAATTTGTTGTATAAAGCTTGTACTTTTATCGATATTATATATTCTATATCTTATTCAGTTCTTCATACAATGTTGAAAGTTATTGTATCAGCCATTCGTTAAAAAAACCATTTAAAGAGTTTTAAGGAAAACATATTGTGTTAGATATTTACCCACTATATCAGACTGAAATAGGCTAGTGTATACTTGTGTTTATAATTACTTATTTGGGCTATTTTCTATTTTAAAAATTATTCTTGCAAAATATTACTTGTAGAATTTTTTATAAATTTTATTACATTTTTTCTAGCTATTTTTTGTTGTTATATTTAATTACTTAAAAGTGCAAAAATGAAGCTAGCTGGTTTTAGTTGTTAGTCACTATTATTGAAAACAAATACTTGAATTATTCAACTATTCACTGGCTCATAAATAATAATTATTTCTCAAGGATACAGCTTTAAAACTTAAATCAAAACTTTTAAGAAAAGATTAAGTTAAAAATATCTATCTGTTTAAAATGCGTTTTCATATTTAAGGTATAATAACTTATTACCTTAAAAAATTAATACTATTTTAAACAGAACTATTACCAATGTTACTTGTTATTATTTACTTTTGAAAGCATCAAAATATTTTACCACAATTTTGTATTCTTCTCAGCAGTAGCGCTATGTAGTTATAAAAATGGCGCTAATATTAAAAGCTGGGATTAATTTAAACTGGTTATCTGTTATACATATTATGTATGATGGATGATTTTTTAATTTTAAGTACATTTTTTGCTTACTATTAACATAAAAACTTGCTAAAAATAGTATAGTCATGTCTCAACCAGCACTTAGCTAAAAAAAATTTTAGAAATGTTTTATTTTTATGACAGTTTATGATGTTTGTATATTTAATAAGACTTAAAAATTGTTGAATTGAAACCTTCCAAAAAAGAATATTTAATTAATATTTTCTGGTTATTTTGACAAATCCAATCTTTAATATATTAAACTTTTAATATTTTATATTGGTGTTAAACAACAACCAATCAATAGTTTCTAATTGAAAAAAGTTTAAAATTTAGATCATTTTAAATATAAATTAGAAATTTTAAAGCTTTGAAAAAGTTTATTTTGGAGTCGAACCAGTCATGAAATGTTACTGATAATTGTTTTTAATTTATAAACTGCTCAAAATTAGCAAAAGTATCAATTACATGTAAACCAGCGTGAAAAAAATAAACATGTTGAAACAATATACAAGTAATTCGATACTTTTGCTCGTTCAACTAATTAAAAAAATCATACAATCAACACCATTTGATACAATTCAACTTTGTTGAGTTGTTTAGGTCACTAATTTTTTTTCTATTTTGTTAGCAAAAGTTTTTTTATACTTAAAGCAAATCATAAAAATAAAAATTACCAAAATTAGCGTTTGAAATTTATTTATACTTTACAAACTACTCGTACATGAAATTTTAAATTAACTTGAAATTCAAATTTTAAAATTATTTAATTAAATGTTTATTAAGTTATTTGAATCTTTTATTTCTGGCAACCCTAATATACATTGCACAATCCAAAAGCGTCCTTAATATAATAAAATTACTATTTTGACAATAAAATATACTGCTGATAAATTTCTTTATAAGTTACTTTATATCTTAAAACGTTTTGATTTTTTTTCAATGACTTGTTCTAATCGTTAGATAGAATATTTTTTCTCAGTTCTTTGGGCCGATAAAAACTATTTGTCAATTATTCTTAAAATCATTTAGAAATGCTTGTCTCTATGCTTTTTTTTTAATTATAACAATCCTTTGATAAAAGTTTATTTTATATATAAAAGAATTTTTTTTAGTTTGAAAGTATAATTTACAAAACTTTTTTTTGTTATACCAAAAGAATACTCATTAATTCAGAAAAATTAACAAATTTAAACATAAAGAAGTTGTTGACCGAGTCAGTAATAAATGTTGGGTGCTATATCTTTATCTATTTTAGTTCAGAGGTCAATAACATTTTACAAGTAACGGTTCACATTAATCTGAAAAACTCTTTTGCGGGCCAGACTTGTTAGAAACAAGTCTTCGCAACCTACCTTAGTTCTGAAAATTTATACAAAAAAAATTAAGTTTTTTAAAATCAGAATTTTAATGAAATCAATAAAAAAGTATCACGCTAGAACTTACTGAAAACCAAACTTAGTTACAATATAATACCTGTTGATATTTTTTGTAATTTATCTAATTTTTTTGTTGCATAAACTGCTTAAAGCCAAAAGTATACTGTGGGTCTACACATGACAGGCAAGATCTTGTCAAAAACAAAAGTTGATATCTAAACAACAAAATACTAGTAGGGACCACTTTGTAAAATTAAACAAAAATTAAAAATATTACTACACAAGAATAAGCATGTATAGTCTTAGAATATTCTTCACAATAATAAAAAAAACTCTTTTATTAATATTGCAACAATTCATATCAAAGCAGCAACTTAAATCTTTGTTTTCAAAAATGTCTTGAAACATATTTTCAAGCTTCGTCCCTTAGTTTTTTAGTTAGAATTGTCCCAGAAATCTAGTTTACAATCGCTCAACGTATAAAATCGTTACATTAACTTTTTTTTCATTTTCATGTACAATTAAAGGTCTTGGTAATATGGTAGAATCAAGTTTTTTTATAACTCACAGTTGAGAATTTATTGAAATTAATAATTCATCGTCACATAGAATATAGTTTCAGCAGTTGATTAGTTTATTGAACGACTAAAAATGCACTTAAAATATTTGGTCCCAGGACCTGGTGCACGCAAAAACATTTCGGTTATTGACCCGAACACAATTAACGTTTTGTAAAGTACCCCTATCGGGATTTGATCCCGGGTCGTTGTATTGCAAGTATACGTTTGCAGAATGGCAGTTTTTACTCAAGTTTATTTTTTAAGAAGAATTTAGCTAATTCGACTTGTAATAAAAAAGTTTCTTTAAGTTCGTAGTTGTTTAAATAACTTTCAACGGTTGTTAACAGTAGCTTTGTTAGAGATAATATTATTCAGTCAACAAACTCATAATAGTTACTAAAAATCAATTAGATGCATTGTATCATGTATGACTTTCAAAAGTAGAATTCTAAACTGACTAAAAAAATTTTAAGCCATACAAAACCAAAATGGTTTGAAAACTACTGATTAGCAAAAGTTTTAAAACAACAACAACATTTCTAAACAGAATTGTTTATTTACTTAGTTTGTTATTTTACAACAACCTTTTCTTTTGTGAAAATAGTAACAACAGTTTAAAAAAGTAACAAATAACTTTACAGAATTTTTTTTACACATTGTCATCATGGTACAAGTCGAAGTTTGGTATGGTGACCGAAACCTGAGTGTTGATATAGAGCTCATACACGACATCAGGCTTCTAAAGGTGAGATAACTGCATAAATGATAGTTGTATAAATGTAGAGTTGTTTAAAATTCAAATTTCAGTGTTTTAAATCCAAAAACTCTTTTGAAGGTCTACTTTTTTATCTAAATTGTTATACCATATGTTTATTTTACTTAAAGTTATTATACTACCTGTATGTTAATTAATATTTTTATTACTTGTTACCAACTTATCAATTAATTTAAATTAAAGGTGTTATACTACCTGTAAGTGAATTCATTCTTTTTTTTTTACTTGTTATCAACTTATCAATTAATTTAATTTAAAGGTATTATACTACTTGTATGTGAATTCGTTATTTTTTTTACTTGTTACCAACTTATCAATTAATTTAATTTAAAGGTATTATACTACTTGTATGTGAATTCGTTATTTTTTTTTACTTGTTACCAACTTATCAACTAATTTAACTCGTAGGTGTACCTTCACTTCATACATGGTGTACCCTACCAGGACCTCAAACTGATGTACAAGGAAATGGAACTTGCCAACGGTATCATCCTTCAGAGACTGAAAGATGTCTTTTTTCACGGAACAGGAATAAAATTGACCATGGCTACCAACTCTGAACCATTTGTAAGTATTTAAAAGTACATTTAGTAATATTTTTATTCGACTAATTTTTACATTTTTTTTAGATGTTTAATTTTTGTTTATCAACTATATAAATATTTGTCAGCTGTAGTAGAAATAACAGTTGTTTTAGATAGATATCATAAATTTTTATACGATGCTTTTAATGGCTTTTAATGAATTTACTTATCATTTTTAAATGTTTACATTTTATAGAAAAATTATTATAATTAATTAGAGTAGTTTTCTTGATTATAAACAAAATTATACTATTTTGAATTATTTTAAAAACTGTAAAGTTATCCTATTCTTAATAAATAATTTATCTTGTATATCTGTTTTACAGTCTAAACGATGTCAATAAAAAGTTATTAATAAAATCAAAAAGTACCTCCAACAAAAATAATTTGTAACTAACGTTTATACCACGCTCAATTAAAATAAAGTAATTAGAGTAATCAAGAAAGCTGTAAATAATTTCCTCAACTGTCAGGTGTTCATTGAGGTCGTTCCATTCACATTGGGGGATTACCCGGGCAAAAGTATCCGGGGCCTGCTCTTCAGCTCCCTGGCAACCATCGAAGAAGTCAAGGGCGCCGTGGCGGGAAGGCTCGGTTGTTTCCATGGTAACGTCACCCTGATCTTCAATGGGAGGAGGTTGAGAAACGGGAGGACCCTCCTTAACTGCAACGTCAAGACCCACTCCGTGGTTCATTGCCATCTAAACATGCAGTAATGTTGAGGTGCCAATAATTAATAGTTTCACTCTCAGTAAGATATTGAGGGTGCATAACACTAGGTGGCTTTTAAGTTAGAACTTTAAGTGTATAATTGTGATTAGTATGCAATCGTTTACAAATAGTAGAGCTTGTTTAAAAATGTTTTGTACTATCAACTTTTTTATTAATATACTTTTTATTTTTTTTTTCTTGAGCCACCTCTGTTTTTTAATTTTAAATAATTCTGGCTGCATTGAGTTCAGAAGTTGCACTTTCGGGTAGTTCTTATTTTTTCTGAGCAAATGAGTTTCTTCGGGCTACATCACCCCGATGGTTCATAAAAACTATTAGGATTTTATGTTTGCCTTGAGGAAATTTATTTTGTTAAGTCAAAAAACTCTGCGGTTTTTATACATATGATAAAATACTTAGTTCGAGTTTTTATTTTTCTTTTAATTGCACTCAAACTGTCTTGACTGGTTTTGTGTTTTTAATGCTATTATTTTGTGATATTAGTGTTTATCGCAATTTATGTAAAGAATATATTAACTTGAATATAAACAGAAGTGTCTATATTTTATTTAAGTTTTTTTAATTTTAATTAAAGCTTCTTAAATATAAAGCTACAATATTATTGTATTTAACTATTACTAACATACATTCGTTTTATTTAGTTGAAAATTTTTCATGCCAATAAGTTGAGGACTAAACTTATGTAATTCTTGAACTTTTTTAAGTTAACTTTCAAATTCGTCTCAAAATTTTATGTATGATAATAGTATCTAAAGCAGGGTTTTTCAAACTTTTTTGCAAATGGCCCCCTTCAACAAGATTACTCATAAACTACGATAAAAAACACCGAAAACCTTTTTTTTTGTTCTTCGTCTGCAACTCAAGAATATCTAGTGTAAGTTTCAAGTTATAGCCTCATGACCCCCTAGGGCGCCACTTGGGAAACCCTGATCTAAAGTTATCTTAAGTTAAACTCAAAGTATGGCGAGCATAAAGAGACTTTAAATATATTTTTGTTACAAGTTTATTGTCGATGTCTATTGTTGCATCAGGCATCAAAAGCTAGACCACTTAAACTGAAAGTAAAAAGTTCATTTTGTTTAAAACAAAAGCTTAACTTAATTTAATTTTATAACTTAATAGATTAACATAAAATATTTTTGTAACACACAAACTTATACTTATTTACGCTTCGATCCAACGAAAATTTGTCCGCTAGGTATGTAAAGTGGCCGACCCCTGGTATTATCTTACTTCACCAATTAGGGCTAAAACAATTACATTAAATTTAATATTTTGACCTTTTCAAGCTAGAAACATCTCATGCTCTCGAAGACACATCAAGATACTAACATTAAGAGCAATCAATATCAATTGCATAACTTAGTATTTATACAAAGTTACGTCAAAGAAAAATTTGCAATTTTAAACCGACATTTTAATAATCTTTTTCGCTTTGCACCTTGTGGGATATCACCAAATAAAACTAATCTAGACAAAGGTGTCCCAAAATGGGCATTTTAGAAATTGAGGTAGCGATAAGCTGCAAGGGGGACCCATGAGTAGTAAAGGAGCTGTTTTTTGTAAATTCCAAGTTTTAAAAAAAAGTTTTTTTTTTCCATATTTGGTATGAAACTAAACTTAAAATAACTGTCGTAGAAACAGTGTAATAACATTAAAAAGATACTGTAAACCTACTTTAATTGTGTTTTCTAAATAACAAAACTTAAACTATTTATTTTTTCTATGGTATATTTTTTAGTGTTTAATCGAAACTTTTTTTCTTTACATGTCAAAATAGTTTAAAATTCCAGGTTTTTATAGCAATCATGAAAGAACTGAAATTATTAAAAGGGCCACAAAACCTTAATTTTTAAATTACACTTGATATTCAGTAGCTAACTGTGAAGAGCAAAAAGGTGCATACAGGGTTGCCAAATGTTTTTGGAAAATATTCTCCAGGTTTTTAAAATTATACGTTTTAAGGTCTGCTTTTAGTTTTAAATTAAGTTTAAGGTAAAAAAAACTCTGTTAGGTAGTATAACGACATTGAAAGTTTATCTTTAACTTCTTGTGTTTTTAAATAAATAAAAATTTTGGTGATAAAACAAAAACTTATATATACAAAAATCTTTGGATAAAATTTATCATTGGCTAAAAGAAAGAAAACTAGTTTTAAATCCTAGTAAATGTCAGGTTCTTAACATTCAAAATAATACATCTAGTATCACTTCTGAATTTGGAATAAACAACATAAGGTTACCTTCAACTAAGTGTTTAAAGATCTGGGAATTTTTATTGCTGAAAACCTAAAATGGAACCACCATATCAATTACGTTTATCAAATTGCATCAACTATTTCTTTTCAAGTTTTAAATCTACAGATATAAACATTCAAAAAAAAATTATCTCGTTTACATTCGTCTTAAGTTAGAATACAACACACCAATTTGGTCTCCATTCTTGAAGAAAGATATTAACCATCTTGAATCCATTCAAAGAAAATATACAAGAATAGTCTTCAACCTTTGCAACATTTCATACACATCTTATTTTGATAGACTCTCAAAAATTGGTATT